>NC_053025.1:597694962-597824380 GCF_003073215.2 Triticum urartu
GAAACAATCAATACATGGCATATCATGAAGAGTGGATTGCACCACAGCAAAGATGGCATGTTGTAGCTCATAACACGTGTAGACTTCATGCTCAAAAGAAAATCACACAAAAAGATGCAAAAATGACAAATGAGAAAGTTATATCAAGTTTCAGCAGTTAACATCATATAGCACTCTTGCAACGATGATTAGGGCATCAAGATGAACTCAAACAAACATGGCACAATGGAACGAAATGTAGAGCATCTCATGATGAACATTTTGACATATTACGTGTGCAAAACGGAGCAGTATGCTAGGAGATATGATGCGATGAACAGGGGACCAGATGCAAATAATTAAGGACTTAGAGAAAATCCGGGGTCAACCTCGGGTTTGACCCGATCCAGATCTGGGCGCGCGGAACGAGGTTCGTCGGGGAGGAGCTTCGCCGGAGTTGCCACCGGAGAGGAAGAACAGGCGGCGTGGAGCTCGCCGGATCGGGGCCGGGGACGGGGTCGGCGGCGAGGTGGCGGAGGACGGCGTGGGGGAACGGTGATGGCGGTGGCCGAGCGGCAGTGGGCGCGGCGTGCGGCGGAGCTCGGCTCCGGCCGGCGAGGGGTGGCGGAGGCCGGAGGAGGAGGCGCGGGGCGGCGCGGCTCCTCTCGCGGGGGCAAGGGCGGCGGAGGCGGCGCGGGAGCTCGCTGCGGCGGCGGGGCGGGGCCGGCGAAGGCGGCTGCGGACGGCGGTGGAGGGCGGCACGGTGGCGGCAGAGGACGGCGGCGGAGCGCGGAGCGGGCCACCGGCGGCGGAGCTGCGGGGACGGCGCGGGCGGCGGCCGGGCCCGGGCTGGCCGGCCTCGGGCCCCACGGGCCGCGGGCGGTGGGAGTCGCGGGGAGGACGCGTGGCGGCGAGCGATTGGACGAGGCGGCGGTGGAGCTGACGTGGCAGCGCGCCATTGGCCGGAGCAACGTGTCCGGCACGGATGGACATGTCCAGCGGCGCGAGGAGGAAGACTGCTAGGTTTGCACCGCGAATTTTCAGGGGAGGTGCAAATATATAGGTAGAGGAAGCTAGGAGAGTCCAAATGAGGTGCGGTTTTCGCCCACACGATCCTGATCAAACGACCGAGAGGATCGAGGTGACTTGGATGGGTTATTGGGCCACTTTAGAGGGGTGTTGGGGTGCACACAAAAGAGGCCTTTGCGGCTACCTGGTTAACCATTGGAGTATCAAACGACCTCCAAATGGAACAAAACTTGACAGGCGGACTACCGGTGGTGTAACAAGGCCGCTTGGCAAACCTCGGTCCATTCTGAGAATGTTTAACACCCGCTCATAATAGGAGACAAAAGGGGGACGCCGGAGGACATAGGAGCGTCGGATTGCAAAATGGACAACAGGGAAAATGTTCGGATGCATGAGACGAACAAATATGCAAAATGAGATGCACATGATGACATGGCAAAGTGCAACACGCAAGCAAATGACATGGCAATGACGGCGAATAACTAGCGGACACCTGGCGCATCGAATCCGGGGCGTTACAACCATGCTCCATTAAAAGAAACTATGTTAAAACTGCTTTATGTGATCTTGGAGCCGGTGTTAGTGTTATGCCTCTCTCTTTATATCGTAGACTTGACTTGAATAACTAGCAAGCACCTGGCCTCGAGGGTCCAGGGCGCGCCCCCCTGCCTCGTGGGCCCACGGTGGCCCCCCTCCACTTATGCCAGCCACCACACACTTCTTCCTCCCAAAAAAATAACCATCCAGCTCAAGCATGAGTTCTAGCTCATTTTGTTGCGATTTTCGATCTCCTTGCTCAAAGCACCTCTCACAAAACTGCTTGGGAATATTGTTCCTTGGTATGTTACTCCTCCATTGGTCCAATTAGTTTTTGTTCTAGTGCTTTATTCATTGCAAATTTGTGCTGCCTAGGTGACCATGTTCTTGAGCTTGCATGTCAAATTTATATGGTTCCAAGTAGTTCTAATGCATGATATAGGCTCTAGGCACTTGTAGGACTAGTTGCTATCAATTTTGTTGAGATTGGTTCACTTTTATTTGAAGTTACTTAAATTTTCAGAAAATTTTCAGAGGAAGAAATATGTTTAGGAAAATGTTCCATGGTGGTCCCACTGGTAGAAAAAGGGCCTATAGTCCCGGTTCGTAAGGGCCTTTAGTCCCGGTTCCTGAACCGGGACTAAAGTGTCGGTACTAATGCCCCGACCCTTTAGTCCCGGTTCAATCCAGAACTGGGACTGATGGGCCTCCACGTGGGCAGTGCGCAGAGCCCAGGCAGGAGACCCTTTGGTCCCGGTTGGTGGCACCAACCGGGACCAATAGGCATCCACGCGTCAGCATTTCTGCGGCTGGGGTTTTTGTTTTTTTTAAGGGGGGGGGGTTTGGGGGTTTTGGGGGGTTAATTTAGGTGTTTCATATATTGTGTTAGCTAGCTATAATTAATAGAGGGAAGTTTCCTCTCTTACATCCGTGCTTGGTCAACGCTACGTACTATACATACGTATAGAGAGGACTAGACACACTAGTTAGCTAGTAAGCAAACAAAGGAAACAGAAGATCGTCATGAACATATATGCATACAGAGAGAAGTGATATCGACCACCTCTCCTTCTCTCCGAGAGATTGGTCGAACAACAAGTTCTCATATATCTGTCCGACACTACCGGCTACATATATACAATAATTATCTCTTACAAATATAATCATACGGACTACTGGTCCACATAGTATTCTCCGTCTTCAGCGATCACTTGGTCAAGAAAGAATGCCACCAATTCCTCTTGAATTGCTCGCATGCGAGCTGGTGCTAGGAGTTCATCTCGCTTCCGAAACATCTAATTTGAAGAAGGGGGTCAATACATATATATATGAATGAATGAAACTCAATACAAATGATGGTAATAAAATAAAATTGTGAATGTTGTTATTACGTACTTCATATTGTTCGTTAGAGTACCCGCCCCGCTCACAGGTCGTGTGGCAGATGGACTCGCAGACGTAGTATCCATAGAAATCATTCCCTTGATCCTGCCACAACCACTTTACAAGAAATAGAGGTCAATCAAACTGATAAGCAAGAATGCTAAATGGTATTGATGAAACTAGCGCTTGAATCACTAGGAGATGCGCGGAACATGCTACTATAGTACTTACTTTCGGGTGTCTAAATTCCAACTCCTTCGGCAGTCCCGGAACTTTTCTGGTGAATTTTCTCCAAACCCTGCCGGACAAAGAAAACAATTACTTGATATCAGGAAATGAACAAAGTTGCTGATATGGTGGATAATGATCGATTTAACTTACTTCTTGAGGATTTCAGTCATGTCCGCATACTCCTGGGGATCTTTTCGTTTAGAGTCCAAGACGGTTACTACTCCCTGCTCAAGCCTAATCTCTAGGAGAATATAGTGGAAAATGCACACGCATGCATAACTCATCAATTACATTACTATAACCTGGACTAATATATAAGGGAAACTGAATATGCACAAGACAGTAACACTCACTTGAAGTTGTAAGGAAAGAGTATTATATCTTTGTTTTCATTTTTTTTGAATGATCGTAGCAAGTTGGCCTCGGTATCTCCGGGAAGATGTTCAACCGCAGTTGCATCTATGAGATATGTGTTAACGAACCCAATATCACCGATTTGTCTTTTCTTCAATTCGGCGATCTTCATTCTGCATAACATAGTGAGGATAATTATAAATACATGCAATGAAAGAGATGAGCTATATAGAGAGACTTAATGACAGAAGTAGTGGTACTTACAGACAGTAGCAGGTGATCGTTGTTTTATCGAGGGCCAATTGATTGAAAAACTGATAGAACTCCTCAAATGGAATAGGAAACAGTTCAATTCCAACGAGGTCATGCTCCCGTTTAACTCTCGCATACAAAGTACTCCTCCCCCCAGACTCTCTGCAGATTTTCAAGTACCAATCATGTAATCTTCGCATCAACGTTGTTAAAGATTTTTCATCTTTGACGAGAGGCTTCCCGTACTCGTATCTGTGTATCTGCACCTCCATGGGATCATAATGTACATCGTCGGGCAGGTAATCGTCAACATTGCCATAACCGGGCACCATCCTCGGATCGACGATGTCGCTAGGCACCTTGAGGGGGGGCACGATTGCTTCGCTTGTTCGCCGAGCTGTGCAATTTGTTTCCCAGCTGCTCGTCGTTCTTTCAGCCTTTGATCACTAACTGTACTTCTTGACCGCTCCACTTCGGCCCATGTCTTTGCAATAATGCGCTCATAGTTGCCTTTCGGCGGAGACTTGGGTGGTTTTGCCAGGGCAACCAGAGTGCGCTTCACTTTCACCGGATCTACCTTCTCCTCCGGAGGTGGATGTCTCTTTGCTTTCAACCCTTGAAACCAGTCATCCACTTCGGTTCGCGTGATCTTCGCGTTCTCCTCCGGGGTCCTCTCGTATGGTAACTTCTCTAGAGTCTTCAGAGAAGGACCGAATCTGTATGTCCTCCCGCCTCTGGTTGTACTGCTAGACGCCGACTGAGCAGACAGAGCAGTTGTCTTCTTTACTTGCTTACGAGGCGGAGGAGAAGGAGTACGACGCGCCGGAGCAGATGGAGCGGCGGCAGGTCTCTTCCGCCCTTGCTGACAAGGCGGAGAAGGAGGAGGCTGGCTGCTCGAGCGTGTCGGCGCAGGCGGAGAAGGAGGCGGAGTGCCGCCACGCGCCGGAGAAGGAGCCGGCCGAGGGCCCTGATCGTCACTCGCCGGAGGAGGAGGCGGTGGAGGAGGCGGAGTGCCCTGACTCGCCGGAGGAGGAGGAGGAGGAGGAGGAGGAGGCGTCCAGTTCGGAAGGTTGATGAGCTCCTTCCGCCATAGGCATGGAGTCTTCAGAGCAGACCCCAGCCGAGTCTCCCCTTCACCGGTAGGGTGGTCAAGCTGGAGGTCCTCAAATCCCTCCGTTATTTCATCCACCATCACCCTACCATACCCTTCTGGAATCGGATGGCAATGAAAAGTTGCGCCGGGTTCAGTAGGATAAACAGAGCCAACAGCCGCCTTGACCTCCAAATTCATCCATTGCGTCATAAGTTGGCAATTTTGAGACTCCGTGATAGCATCCACGGGATAGCTGGCAGGAGCCGTCAAGGCATGCTCCGGCTGAAGCAGCTCGGTGGAAGCCACGCTGCTTCTGCGCTGAGATGGCGGGGCAGCTTCGGGGGAGGCTTCGGCAGTACGTTTGCTGCGATTTGCTTCTCGTTCCTCTATCGCGTCTACCCTTGCTTGCAGCGCCTGCATTTGGGTCTGCTGCACTTTTTTCCTCCTCTCATGGGATTTGTAACCGCCTGCGTCCAGAAACCCAACCTTCCACGGAATGGAGCCTGGCGTGCCTCGTGTCCGTCCAGGGTGCTCAGGATTCCCAAGGGCCATTGTGAGCTCGTCGTTCTCTCTGTCTGGAAAGAACGTCACTTCCTGCGCTGCTTCGATATACTGCTTAAGCTTCCTGACTGGTATGTCCATTTGATCGTTCGTCCAAATGCACTTCCCTGTTACAGGGTCCAAGGTTCCGCCAGCCTCGAAGAACCAAGTCCGGCAACGGTCTGGCCAGTTAATTGTCTCTGGTTCGATCCCTTTATCAACCAGATCATTCTCAGTCTTGGACCAATTAGACCGGGCTATGAGGTAGCCACCTGACCCCATGCGATGGTGAAGCTTCTTCTTCGCAGCATTTTGCTTGTTTGTCGCCGACATCTTCTTACTCTTTTCCGATGTCTTGTGGGCCAAAAATGCGGGCCAGTGATCTCTGATCTTCTCATATCTGCCCTTGAATTCTGGTGTCTCATTATTTTCGACAAACTTATTCAGCTCTTTCTTCCACCTCCTGAATAGTTCTGCCATCCTCTTAAGAGCAAAAGACTTGATTAATTTCTCTTTAAATGGGTTCTCTGGATTATCCTCTGGCGGTAGGGTGAAATTTGACTTCAGCTCAGTCCAAAGATCATTTTTCTGCATATCATTGACATAAGACACCTCAGGGTCTTCTGTAGCCGGCTTAAACCATTGCTGGATGCTTATCGGGATCTTGTCCCTAACCAGAACCCCGCACTGAGCAACAAATGCGCTCTTTGGGGTTCAATCGGTTGGCCGTCGGGCGCGATTGCTATGATCTCAAACTTTTCATCCGAGCTCAACTTTTTCTTCGGGCCTCGTCTCTTTACCGAAGTTGTGCTTGATCCGGAGGGCTAGAAAAAAGAACAAAGACTTAATTAATATGTGTACATACCAAAACAATGAATGCATCAATCAGCTAGTCAGCACAGGCTTAACTAATATATATACCTGGCCGGACTCGGTTCGGTCACCGGAGCCGTCATCACGGTCTCCTTCTTGCACCGGCATTGGGTCACCGGAGCTGTCCTCATGTTCTTCTTCTTGCACCGGCATTATGTCACCGTAGCCAGCTTGTTCACCCTCTCCTTCCAGACCATCGGTTTCGTTGAGAAACAACAAGATGGCATCACTTCCTTCTGCGATTATGTCCCTCAACAACGCTTCTTTTGCTTCGTCTAGGGCGGTGTCCATAGTTTCTACAAATATTTACAACATGGAAATTATTATTCAAACATGACAGATGGATATATTAGTGCCAAACGTAGAACTAGCTACCTAATCATAGTAAGCTATCGGGAGGGGGTATATATCGACAACGACGACACTACATCTATGTCCCTCGACGACCCTCGTTCCCGATAAAAAAAAAAGAGGAAGAAGAAGAAGAAAAAGAGGAGAAGAAAGAATAGAGGAGAAGAACTCCTCTATTCTTTCTTCTCCTCTTTTTTTTCTTCTTCCTCTTCTTTTTTTATCCTCTTCTTCCTCTCATGTTCGAGAGGATCGCCGAGGGGTCGGGAGGTTGCCTAGTGTCAAAGGATTCAACAAAACCATGTCTTCATCATTAGGCGAAAGTAACATGTGCATGATGGTACGAAGCTCTTCAAAGTTGTTTTGGAACGGAGTCCCAGATAGGATAATTCGCTTTTTGGTACAAATTTCAGCAAGAGCCTTCCGAATATCGCTATTTGGAAGGCCTTTGCTGAATTCGTACCAAAAGGCGGATTATTCTATCCGGGACTCCATTCCAGAACAACTTCGTACCAACATGCCCTGGTTACTTCCGGCTAATGATGAAGGCATGGATTTCTTCAATACTTTGACACTAGGAAACCTCTCTCGACCCCTCGGCGATCCTCAACCCCTCGAACCCTCGACGACCCTGGAACCCTCGACCCCTCGGCGATCCTCTTCTTCCTGTCATGTTCGAGAGGATCGCCGAGGGGTCGGGAGGTTGCCTAGTGTCAAAGGATTCAACAAAACCATGTCTTCATCATTAGGCGAAAGTAACATGTGCATGATGGTACGAAGCTCTTCAAAGTTGTTCTGGAACGGAGTCCTAGATAGGATAATTCGCTTTTTGGTACAAAGTTCAGCAAGAGCCTTCCGAATATCGCTATTTGGAAGGCCTTTGCTGAATTCGTACCAAGAGGCAGATTATTCTATCCGGGACTCCATTCCAGAACAACTTTGCAGAACTTCGTACCAACATGCCCTGGTTACTTCCGGCTAATGATGAAGGCATGGATTTCTTCAATACTTTGACACTAGGAAACCTCTCTCGACCCCACGGTGATCCTCGACCCCTCAAACCCTCGACGACCCTGGAACCCTCGACCCCTCGATGATCCTCTTCTTCCTCCCATGTTCGAGAGGATCGCCGAGGGGTCGGGAGGTTGCGTAGTGTCAAAGGATTCAACAAAACCATGTCTTCATCATTAGGCAAAAGTAACATGTGCATGATGGTACGAAGCTCTTCAAAGTTGTTCTGGAACGGACTCCCGGATAGGTTAATTCTCTTTTTGGTACAAAGTTCAGCAAGAGCCTTCCGAATATCGCTATTTGGAAGGCCTTTGTTGAATTCGTCCCAAAAGGCGGATTATTCTATCCGGGACTCCATTCCAGAACAACTTTGCAGAACTTCGTACCAACATGCCTTGGTTACTTCCGGCTAATGATGAAGGCATGGATTTCTTCAATACTTTGACACTAGGAAACCTCTCTCGACCCCTCGGCGATCCTTGACCCCTCGAACCCTCGACGACCCTGGAACCCTCGACCCCTCGGCGATCCTCTTCTTCCTCTCATGTTCGAGAGGATCGCCGAGGGGTCGGGAGGTTGCCTAGTGTCAAAGGATTCAACAAAACCATGTCTTCATCATTAGGCGAAAGTAACATGTGCATCATGGTACGAAGCTCTTCAAAGTTGTTCTGGAACGGAGTCCCAGATAGGATAATTCGCTTTTTGGTACAAAGTTCAGCAAGAGCCTTCCGAATATCGCTATTTGGAAGGCCTTTGCTGAATTCGTACGAAAAGGCGGATTATTCTATCCGGGACTCCATTCCAGAACAACTTTGCAGAACTTCGTACCAACATGCCCTGGTTAGTTCCGGCTAGTGATGAAGGAATGGATTTCTTCAATACTTTGACACTAGGAAACCTCTCTCGACCCCTCGGCGATCCTCGACCCCTCGAACCCTCGACGACCCTGGAACCCTCGACCCCTCGGCGATCCTCTTCTTCCTCTCATGTTCGAGAGGATCGCCGAGGGGTCGGGAGGTTGCCTAGTGTCAAAGGATTCAACAAAACCATGTCTTCATCATTAGGCGAAAGTAACATGTGCATGATGGTACGAAGCTCTTCAAAGTTGTTCTGGAACGGAGTCCCAGATAGGATAATTCGCTTTTTGGTACAAAGTTCAGCAAGAGCCTTCCGAATATCGCTATTTGGAAGGCCTTTGCTGAATTCGTACCAAAAGGCGGATTATTCTATCCGGGACTCCATTCCAGAACAACTTTGCAGAACTTCGTACCAACATGCCCCTGGTTACTTCCGGCTAATGATGAAGGCATGGATCTTCAATACTTTGACACTAAACCTCACTCTCTACTTCACCCTAATTCTGTCACTGCGACTCAACCCTGTTAGTATACCTGACCCTCGAGCGACCCTTCCAGCTAACCTCGCGCCGACCCCCATGTCCTACCCTACTGTACATACTAATCGCGGGCACACTGCATAGTCTTTCGCTGCACGGCGACGCATTGGGCTGGTTTTGCCAGGGCAACCAGAGTGCGCAGCCATCTCACATTGCGAACCCCCGGATCTCACGACATACCTACCTCCCCTGTAGCGAGCTGTGATGCCTCTCTTGAAATTCCCGACCCTGACCACACTTATATTCCGGACACACGCCTCTCAAAACCCCAGCTCCTACCTCACAATCCACTTTCGGTTCCCTCGCCGTGATACCCTCTCCGACGTTTCCCTCCTCCGGTCTCTCGCGTAGGTGGCGGTAACACTCTATAGATGTCTTCAAGAAGGACACCCGCAATCTGTGCCCTAGTTCCGCCTCTGGTTGGATGACTAAGCATTAAAAGAGAAAAAGCAGCACAAAGAAGCACTAGAGAGCACAAAGAGAAAGAAAACAGAGAAAGCAGAATTGTACTATAACAATAGATAGGCATTGCTTAGAGGCGAGAGAGAGAAAGAAGGAAGAGGGGAGTACACGAAGAAAACAGTACGACCAGTAAAGGCACGATTTATTGCATTTGCGCGCCAGCACGATAGTGTCCTTCATGTTTATTCCCTCCTCTCTCCGCCCTTTGTCTTGTCATTAAGCCTTGCCGGATGATTATAGGTCCGCCTCATCTCTTGGCCTGCTCTTCTCTGCTTATTATTAGTCTCGTGTCCGGAGCGCCAGGCGGCACGAAGGAGGCCGGAGTGCCGCCAGCCGCCGGCCGACAGGTAGCCGCACTGACGCCCTGATCCGTCACTCGCCGCAGGCCAAAGGAGGCGGTGGACGGCGGCGCGGAGTGCACCTGCCACGTCGGCCGAGGACGGACGGAGGAGGAAGGAGGTAGGAGCGTCAGTTACGGAAGCGCTTGCGTATGAGCTCCTTCCCGCCATACTATAACAAGGCTATTGGAGTTCTCTTAGAGCAGCCACCCCCAGCCGAGTCCTCCCCTCACCCGGCTAGGACACCAGTGGTCCAATCTCGGAGCCCTGGAGGTCCTCAAATCCTCCGTTATTTCATCCTCTCCAATCACATACTCACACCCACTACCCTACCCATACCCTTACCCGGACCACAAATCATCTGATCGAAGCAATAACAAGATTTTGCCACCGCCGGGCTTAAAGTAGGCCACTCAAACCAGAGCCAACGCCCGTTGCCCCTTTCAATATGCACTCTCCCTTCTTCTTCCTCTTTCCTCAATATTCTATATCTCCCATCTTTCCTTTTCTCCGCGTTCAAATCTCGTAAAGTTGTTGCACCAATTTTTGATGACTTCCCTTACACCGAGACGCATATAGCATATACAAATGCCCATCGAACGCTGGAATAGCAAATCGGACTAAGTCGCAGCCACGTTAAAGGCAATAGCTCTAACTCTGAGCAATGAAAGCACACTCGAGAGGTGACAGTCACACGTAAACATATCAACATTGCTAATGAATCATGCTGCTTTATCGCAGTACTAAAGCATGGAGCGATATGCAATGCCTCGGGCGAGGCACCTACCCAGTGGCAGTCATCATACGTTAGCTGCGATATAATAGCAATATCTCAAGATTCAGATAATACCATTTTATACTATTAAAAAGCGCGTCTAACACGCCTTACGGGCGCTTGCCACAAATGCTAGGAACCCGGCCGCCAGTGCAGATTTCGGCGGGTCTGCCCGTCTACGGGGTGGTCTGCTCCGACTCCTCTCATCCGGGCATTTGATAAGCCGCCACCGACTGCAGCCCAGAGATTCAGCCGCAGGACCTGTCCCAGGCGCGGGGGCAACTGGGAGAACGCCGCCTGGGGCGGGTCGACCCTCTGCGCGGGCCACGTGGCAGGCGGGGCGAGCGAGATTTGGTATCACGGAGGGGCGAATTCTCGCCGAGGGCGGAGTTGTGCAGCTGCGCACGTCGTACCTTCTGCCTGTCTCGGAACAGGAGACCGCGTGGCAGCGTGATCGTAGCGCCGTGGCTCCGCTTGCGACGACGTGTCCGCGAGAGCTGAACGAAGATGAGGAACTGATGAAAATTCTTTTTGCTACAATAATGTTGCTTATTACTGATCATGGTCATATGACCATGACATGTTGCAATTTCGCTCTCGTCCAAAATGCACTGTCCTGTTACATGGGCTGCCATTATGGCTTCTGCGCCAGGCCACCATCAACCGGGAGGAGAACCAAACGCTCCGGCAACGAACTGTGACTCTAGTTAATTGTCTCTGGTCGATCCCCCCTTAATCATCGCCAGCATGCATTTCAGTCTCGACCACAATTGAGGTACGCCGCGGGACCCGCTAAAGGTGAGCCGCGTAGCCAAACCTTTGGACCAGCAACAATCTCAAAGCGATGGTGAAGCGGGCAAATCTGTCTTCGGCCCTTTCGGTCACGCATTTTGCTTGTTTGTCGCGGACGATCTTCTCCATCACCTAAACACTCTCGGATCCCGACTGTCTATAAGTGCCACCATGAAAAATGAGCGGCGTTCAGTGATCTTCCTGAAACTCCTCTATATCTGCCCTTACTGACTTCTCTATGGTGCAAGCTCTATAAAATTCTTGGTATGGATCAAAACATAAAAATTCAGTTCTTAAGTCTCAAAATACTCTTATCCATTCCATCGCAAATATGAACTAGTGGACTTTCTCGGGTGCAGTCCACCTCACGATCTAAGCAAGTCAACAAAAGAAAAAATCGGTGGATTGCATTAAACTTATTCATACTTCTAAAATGGGACATTCAAATCATTCCCTTCCCCTCAACCCACCAATGGATTAGGTCTTTCATTCCCCCTATCGGCGGTAGCCGACCGTGAGAATTTCGGACCACTTCAGCTCAGTCCAAAGATCATTTTTCGCATTATCAATTGACATAAGAACACCTCAGGGTCTTCTGTAGCCGGGCGCTTAATATCAACAATCTGCTCCGGAACTCTTATTGCTTCTTCACGATTCCATTGTCACACTATCACCCAGAACTCCAAGAACAACCAACCGCGCACCCACATTTGAATACGGGAAACCAAAAACGCCAACATGCACAGCTCTTCTGATGAGGGATTTAATCCGAGTAACTTGAACCAATTCCGGAGGTCCCAGCATTTTATCACCACATGTGATTCCTGTACAGCCCAGCACTCGGGGAACCCGCTCACGCAGCAGCAGGCACGATTTGCTATGATCTCAAACTTTCCCATGACACGTTCCACGACGCTCAAACTTTTCTTCGGGCGAGCATCGAATCTCCTTACCAAACACCGAGAGAAGACTTGAAGTGCTTCTGATCCGGAGGGCTAGCTAAAAAGAACATAGAGACCTAAATCAAATTAATACTGTGTACATACCAGAAACAATGAATGCAATCAATCCACCGCGCCATTCGAACATGCGGAAAGAGGCAAAATGGCTCTAGCAGAACGGGCTTAAACACCGTACTATGGGTACAACACTAACTAAATATAGCACGAACACATCCTCAACCGAGACATCGTTCGGTCCAAGGACAAAACACACTAAGAGCCGGATATCCCCAACACAGAACGTATCACATTCCTACATAGCCAACAAACCGCCAATTTAACGAGGTCACACAACCAGGAGACTGGTCACCTACACATATTCATTCTCTCTTCATCAACATACCAGAGGCTATTACAAAATGTTCCACTATTTAGATTAAAGCTCAGAAGAGTCCACATAGCCCAGATACATGATCATACCAACGTACATTCCACCTCCTCTCACTCAGACCACATCAGGAGCTATTTCAGAGATAATGCAAAGAAGACAACAAAGAACAAGCTATTAAACTAATCACGTACCAGTAGAGAGCAGAGAATAGCAGTGGATCCCCGTACTCACAAACATACAGCATTCTCATCCATCAAGGACTCTGTATCTGATGTATGCAGCATACCTCTAAGGCGGTGCGCATACGATATTTCTAACATTACTTAATATTTACAACATCGTAGAAATTATATATACACAAAATTCATCGTCCACTCCAAGCAAAACCAATTAAATAGACAGCAAATAACGTTTTAAGTACGAGCAAAATCACCTAGAACTCAAACTTACATTGCCATATACCCCAAATCAATTAATAAGTCATAATGTGGGTTACTCTAAAGAATGCGAATAAGTAGGGTGTGGCTATGAGGTACTAAATGAACAGCCACTTCTTTACCTTATAGTGACCTAGATCCACTAGTATCAACTCATCACTCTAACCGCTCGGCGACCTCCCGACGACCCTCGTTCCCGATAAAAAAAAGAGGAGAAGAAAGAATAGAGGAGAAGAAAAAGAGGAGAAGAAAGAATAGAGGAGAAGATAACTCCTCTATTCTTTCTTCTCCTCTCTTTTTTTCTTCTTCCTCTTCTTTTTTTATCCTCTTCTTCCTCTCATGTTCGAGAGGATCGCCGAGGGGTCGGGAGGTTGCCTAGTGTCAAAGGATTCAACAAAACCATGTCTTCATCATTAGGCGAAAGTAACATGTGCATGATGGTACGAAGCTCTTCAAAGTTGTTCTGGAACGGAGTCCCAGATAGGATAATTCGCTTTTTGGTACAAAGTTCAGCAAGAGCCTTCCGAATATCGCTATTTGGAAGGCCTTTGCTGAATTCGTACCAAAAGGCGGATTATTCTATCCGGGACTCCATTCCAGAACAACTTTGCAGAACTTCGTACCAACATGCCCTGGTTACTTCCGGCTAATGATGAAGGCATGGATTTCTTCAATACTTTGACACTAGGAAACCTCTCTCGACCCCTCGGCGATCCTCACCCCTCGAACCCTCGACGACCCTCCACACCTACCTTAACACTCAGACCCCTAACTCTCGACCCTCCCTATAAATACCTTCATCGGCACCACGATCCGTCACATCTTCATTACTGTCATATTCCGAACCCAAACCCACCCAAAGAGGAGTTATCCGCCCGAGAGGGGGCTCCGTCCATCCCAAGAGAGGTCTGCACACTATGCCTCGAAGGTTCCGCCAAAATTCCCCAAAAAACGATTTTCTAACAAGAGCCTTCAAGACTCAGCTCCCTCATTCATTTTACCGACTTTTACGGAACGAAAGATAACTATGTGCATGATGGTACGTAAGCTCTTCAAAGTTGTTCTGGAGGACCGCGATTTCCATACGACTAAGGATAATTCGCTTTCTTTTTGGCTACCAAAACCCACCCCTGCCACTAACCACTTCACACTCCCTTACAAACACCCGCCAACATTTCACTCTTAAAAGGACAAAATCAGTGTATTACGCAAGATGCTTACACTTCCGAATAACGCTACTTGGGAAGGACCTTGCTTGAGGAAATTTTCGTACCAAAGAGGCCCAGATTATTCTATCCGGGACTCACCATCTCCAGAACAACTTTGCAGAACTTACACGGCTCACACACTACACACTGAAACTGTTAAATTCAATTGCCGAGCTCAATAAGATCGAAAAAGGAAGCCCAATCGGATATGTAAATTCCACATATACTTACCTTGCCACATAGGAAACCAAACCTCTCTCGACGACGTCCCACACACCTGTTCCCTGACGGTGATGACTCGAACCCCACACGCACACCTCACAACCAACCCTGTTACCCCAACACTCTTCCCAGGAACCCCGATTCCAACCCATACCCGGAAACAGTAACCAAATCGTCCCCACCCACCTAACAACCCAACACCACCCAACATATTCACCATCACACTCGATCGATCCAATTCCTTCCTTACTTCCTCTCCATCAGTAAATCAACTCACACACAGAGAAACCGAGACCGAAGAAGAGGCTCAGGCATAGTCATGCGCTATAAGTAAGTCAAACAGGATTAACACTCGAAAACTATCATTCATACTCACTCATACCGCTGCAAAAATCCTGTGCATGATGGTACGAATGCTTAACTTCACAATTTGTTACTTGGAGAGGAGATACTACACGAATAGGTTACATAGTACTAATTTTTGCTACACTACAAGTTTTCACCAGCAAATAGAGAAGACCTCACGATTAGTATACGTATTCGTTGAGATGTCTTTGTAATGACAATTTCCATTGAACGACGCACCACGAAAGAGGCAGGAATAAATACACCCGGGGAATGACTACACCAATTCAGAATCTAACTTGCCAGAACGTTACGATACCACATCCAAGGGGGCATCCTAGCCTTTCGGATCTAATCTTAATCGCGGCTAATTCACCCACGCATCGAAGTCAACTCCAGACAACCTAGCATGCCGATTTCTTCAAGTATACATTGACAGCTAGGAGAAAACCGCTCTCAAAACTCACAGACAATGCCACCACCATATAATCTTCGGCAAAAATCCGATTACCCTCATAGACCCAAACACAAATAATCAAAACCCCTATACAAGGGATCAAACCGAACACCTACCGATAACACCCCAAACTATACGCACCTTCAATCACATTTTATTTTTCACCCATCAACATCGGCAGAACGACCTACTCTTCACTTCTCATGTTCGACAGGAGATACGCCGAGAGCACGGGTGTACAAGGGAGAGTGATAGCCATAGTAAGATCCGAGAGACATCACAACAGCAATTCATTTCACATATTAGGAGAAGTAAATAGTTCACACTTCAAATAGGTAGGCGATTTTCATTAAGTCTCTATGGCAGTTGTTCTGGAAGCGATGAGTCCGTCAGAAGTGACCTTATATGTAAGCTTTTAATTTGGTAGTCCAAATACCAAAGATTACAGCAAGATTGCACTTCCCGGACCCACTACGGATACTCATCTCTCACCAACGGACAGGTCTATCCAATAGCTGAATTAATCGTACACGTATTAAACGGTCGGTACTCAACAATTTACAATCCGGCGACTCACATTCACAATGAAATACCAACACTTGGCGAGATATACTAATAAGTCTCAGATACACAACATTGTCCACTGGCTATCTTGCGGCCCTACGTTGAGGAGCGAGAATTGGATAACTCAATAATACAATACCTTTAATTGAACACTAGGAAACCTCTCTCATTCACCCTCGGCATCCTCGACCCCTCGAACCCTCGACGACCCTGGAACCCTCGACCCCTATCGGACGTATCCTCTTCTTCCTCTCATGTTCGAGAGGATCGCCGAGGGGTCGGGAGGTTGCCTAGTGTCAAAGGATTCAACAAAACCATGTCTTCATCATTAGGCGAAAGTAACATGTGCATGATGGTACGAAGCTCTTCAAAGTTGTTCTGGAACGGAGTCCCAGATAGGATAATTCGCTTTTTGGTACAAAGTTCAGCAAGAGCCTTCCGAATATCGCTATTTGGAAGGCCTTTGCTGAATTCGTACCAAAAGGCGGATTATTCTATCCGGGACTCCATTCCAGAACAACTTTGCAGAACTTCGTACCAACATGCCCTGGTTACTTCCGGCTAATGATGAAGGCATGGATTTCTTCAATACTTTGACACTAGGAAACCTCTCTCGACCCCTAGGCAATCCTCGACCCCTCGAACCCTCGACGACCCTGGAACCCTCGACCCCTAGACGATCCTGGAACTCTCGACCCTCGACCCTATAGAACCCTCGAACCCTCGACCCTGAAACCCTCGACCCTTGACCCCTTAACGACCCTCGACCCTCTACCCTAGTTCCCGACCCTCGACCCCTCGGCGATCTTCGACACCCTCGTTCCCGATAAAAATTAAGAAGAAGAAGAAGAAGAAGAAGAAGAAGAAGAAGAAGAAGAAGAAGAAGAAGAAGAAGAAGAAAGAGGAGAAGAAGAAAGGAATAGTGGAGAAGAAGAAAAAATAGAATATATTCTATTTTTTCTTCTTCTCCACTATTCCTTTCTTATTCTCCTCTTCTTTTTGTTCTTTTTTCTTCTTCTTATTTATTTCTCCTCTTCTTCCTCTCCTCTTCTTCTTTTTATTTAGTTCTCTCGACCCCTCATCCCTCTCTCGACCCCTCGACGACCCTCGTCCCTGATAACATTTTTTTTCTCCCCTCGACACCTCTCGACCTCTCGTCCCACTCTCGACCCCTCATCATCATCTATCACCCTCCTCGTTTCCTTTTCCAATCCTTCCTTTTCTTCTTCTTCTTCTTCCTTCTTCCTCTTTTCTTCCTTTTCCTTATTTTACTTTTTCCTCTACACTAACCTAATTAAAATGCACTAACCTAAAATCGATATCTACTAACAAACTAAATAAAAAATTAACACATATATGAAAAAACATATATAAACAAAAAATGCTATGAACATTATATTCATATATACATATATATCCACACCCATTCATCATATAGCTATAAACAAAAAAATTAATACATATATAAAAAACAGAGCCTCGACGGCGGCGGCTCACAATGGGGGCGGCCGGTGAGGGCGACGGCGGCGGCGGGCTCGGGGCGGCGCGGGGCGCGGGCGACGGCGGGGGCGGCGACGACGTCGGGGCGGCGCGGGCGAAGACGGGGCGGCGCGGGGCAGTGCCTGGCGGCGACGGGGCAGGGGCGAGGTGGACGGCGGGCAATGGCGGGGGCGGCGACGACGTCGGGGCGGCGCGGGGCGCGGGCGACGACGGGGGCTGCGACGACGTGCGCGGGCGACGACGATGAGGAACTGAATGAAATTTTTGACAAGTGTTGTATATATAGCAAGAGCATTGGTCCCGATTCGTGGCACAAACCGGGACCAATGCCCCCTTTAGTCCCGGTTGGTGCCACCATCCGGGACCAAAGGCCAATTTTCAGCAGCCCAAAGGGCGGGAAGCGGCGGCCTTTGGTCCCGGTTGGTGCCACCAACCGGGACCAAAGGCCAATTTTTATTGTCGGGACCCCGATCCTAAGGCCAATTTGTATTTTTTAAAATTTGTCTGAATCACTAGTTTATGAATAACTTTACTGTCGGGACCCCGATCCTAAGTCACACCGATCTAGCATGTAACACATCATATCCCTTTGCGGCCTCACGCACGGTATTCCCACGGGTGCCACCTTACCTAGCCCGGGACCGTTTGCGCCTTTTGGCTCACGTATATGGTAGTGTCGCTAGCATCCATATGACAAAGAACCCGGGCCGACATGGCTAGTCGTGAATCCAAAGCGGCACTAACCCATGAGGACAGGCATACATGAACCACATCGAGCATGTCGGTCATCAACGTGTGAGTCTGGGCTGTAGCACTGGGCTAACAGGACTCCGGGGAACCCGGGCTGTAGCAGGCTAGGCAGGACTCCGGAAGTCACCGCGTGACATTTCCCCGAAGGGACAGACATAGGAACGAAGTGGAACACATGCCGGCCAGTCAAGTGTTTTGAGCAGTAGTGCTGGGCTAGCAGGACTCCGGTGAACCGGGCTGTAGCGGACTACTATGGCTCAAGTAAGCACTAGACTACATTTCCCCATAAGAGAGGCTGCCAAGGACAAACAACTAGATTGTCGGATCCCACACATAGCAATACACATCACACATACGCATAACATGCAAGTATGTGATGTACAACATGGCATCACAACATAACGTAATGTCATATAGATAAAGGCTCAGAAGAGCCGCATAGCATAAATACAAACAGGGGTCACATGACCCATCACTCAGAGCATACAAGCAACAAGCGGAAGTATTACATGTCTGAGTACAGACAACTACAAAAGAAAAGGCTGTGAGCCTGACTATCTACAACATCCGATCAAGATCGTAGCTGAGGTACAAGCTACTCGTCGAAGTCCAAGTGGTACTACTAGTGAGACAGATGTCTCATCTGCAAAACATAAATAAAGCAAACGTGAGTACAAAGGTACTCAGCAAGACTTACATCAGATCCTATCATACATGCATTTGTATCAAGAAGATAATGTGGGGTTTGGTTGCAGCAAGCCAGCTTTGACTCAGTGGCTATCCTGTTCTACGGCAAGAGAAACTTCTTTGAGATGAGGCAGCGCACACAAGTCCACTAGTCACCACATCAATACACTACTATGGATTCATCCTCGTCTCCTTACGAGAAGGCTATCCATAGCACTCACACTTGTCTTGAACATTTTAGAGTATCCACTTTAAGTTGTCTATGTACCACGTAAGCATCCAAGAAGTCCATAACCGAGGACACGGCTATTCGAATAGACCATGATAACCCTGCAGGGGTGTACTTCTTCACACACGCTCTCACCACTTATCACCATGTACACGTCAAGTACCTCGGCAACCTTCAAGCGGAAGCCTGGCGAGGGTGTCAGCCACGACCTAACTAACCACACAAGACTCTAGTCCAAGTTTATCGCCTATTCGGGTTCCATCCGCAAGGAGATCCGGCCGGGGTGTCGCTCACGGCCCCAAACGATATGTGCAGGGTTCCCAAGCCCACCTCGCCGGATGGATCTACGCTTGGTACACCGTGCCACTTGTGCCTAGTCTGTCCCAAGCCCACCTGGCCGGGTGCCACTTGGTAGACTACTAACACTACCTACAAACACCAGAAACTATTTGCAACTCCTGGATAAAGACCAAGTCGGTTAATAAGTCGAGAGGGGTCGAGTTACCGGAACCCAATGTGTGGTAGTAACTAGTCATTGGACAACATACACAGAACTCAGTGCTTAAGGACGGTTCCAGTGAGACAACCCACCATGTACTCCTACATGGCCTCTCAACGCTACCTTTACCAAATCGTGTTCACACGCTTAACTCTCAACATCAGAACATATCGTACCACTCCAATTCATTCCTAATGAATCAGACCTGACACAACTCTAAGCAATAGCAGGCATGGCATGGCAAGAACACAACATGGCTCAATCAACTCCTACACATGCTAGTGGGTTTTAACTATTTACTGTGGAAATGACAGGTCATGCAGAGGAATGGGTTCAACTACCGCAGCTTAAAGTAGTAGTTGAATCGTTGTTGTCCTAATGCAATAAATGAGAGCAAGAGCGAGAGAGTAGAATTGTATCGAAATGAACAAGGGGGTTTGCTTTCCTGGTAGATCAATAGGGGGGGCACTGCTTCACTGATAGGTACTCTCGAACACTTCCGGAGCAGGACCTACCGAGAAGGAACGGTGCCAACAATCAATACACAAGCATATGCAACAATATGATGCATGAACATGGCATGAAGATGTGATGCTGTTTGAGCTAATGCAACTAGTATTCAAATTGAATGAAGTCCATTTGAACTAAGGGTTCAAATGCAACCCCAAATTAAGCTCTTATATATGCCATTTTAGTGTTTCACCCATACAGCAGGTATAACTTGATTTTTCATGCATGAAACTGGTACAAATGGATAGATTGAATTTTTCTGATAATTTTTCATATATAACTTATTTCATTCTGAGTTACAGATTATTTTCTATGATATTTAGAAGTTTTGGGCATTTTCTGGAATTTCCTGATTAGTTCTAATACCAGAAAATGATTTATTGCGTCAGCACAGCGTCATGCTTGCGTCAGCAAGTCAACAGTGCTGACCAAGTCAAACCTGACGTGTGGGGTCCACACGTCAGTGACTCAGTTAGTTAACAGGGGGTTTAATTAGTCTAATTAGGATTAGTGGGCGCCGGGCCCACTGGTCAGTGAGTAACTAGGTAACTAACCTAGTTAATTAGTGTTAATCTAATACTAACTAAATGTCAGGGGGTGGCCCACGCGTTAGTGACACAAGGGGGAGGGTCAACCCTGGTCAGCGGGTCAAATCCGTCGGCGACTCGACGTCGGCGAGGCCCGAGACGGCGGAGGGCGTCGGAAACGCGTCTCCGGTGACCAAATGGGCCACGGAGACCATCTCCGAGGAGCTGGTGCTCGCGCGCATCCACTGGTGCCCTCCGTTTCACCGGAGACAGCCTAAATCAACAGCGGCGGCCGGAGTTCGGTCGAGCTCGGGTTCGAGGCTGCAGTGGGCGTGCGATGCGGGCGTAGCACCTACGGCCTCTGCGTGGTGCGGGGAGAGGTTTGGACTTGCCGGGGCAACCATTTGGTCATCGGAGCTGCGTCGGAGACGGGCTCAGGCGGCGACGGTCACGGTCATTGGCGAGGCAGCGACTACGGCATGCCAGCGAGCGAATGGAGAGGGGGAGGAGAAGCAGCAGCTCACAGCGGTCTCGGTGGGCTTGACGGCGAGCTCGGGGATGCACTGAAGACGGCGGGGCAGCGATGGGGATCCACGGCGGCCGGAGATGAAGACGGCGGCGATGGAGGCGCTCCAGGGCCTCCCGAGGCGCGTGGCTCGACAAAAAGCTTCAGGGCGAGGTGGCGGAGCTCGCGGACATGGAGAGAGGTGAGGGGGAAGGCGGTGGCTGCGGCAACGGTGGCCGGTGGCGACGGCAGCGCTCGGCCGTGAGCGAGAAAGCGAGGGAGAGGAGAGGAGAGAGCTAGGGGGAAGTGAGAGAGGGCCGAGGGGGATGCGTGGCGTCGTCGGGTGCCTCCAGCAGCGAGCGAGGAAGCAGGAGGTTGGCGCGTGCTCGCGCGCGTCGGGCACACGCGCGCCGTCCTCCTGGCGTGGTGGAGACGATGACTGGCGCTGCCAGTCGTCCGGGCCGGCCTGTTGGGCCGCTGGGCTGCACAGTGCCCGGCTGCACAGGTAAGTGGCCCGGGTAAGTTTCTAAACTGTTGTCTTTTCTATTTTTCTGACATTTGTTTTGATTTAATAAAAATACTAAATCATTTTATTTTATTCTGTAAATTTTAGTAGGGACTAGTTGGACCACTCCAAAGCCCCTCACCAAAATTCAGAATTATTGGACAATATCTTATATATAATAAAATATTTATCCAACGCAAATGATTACTAGATTAATTCCAAATGGCCAAAATAAATATTTATGAGCTCCTAAAAATATTGGTTTGATTTTTATCTCTGGCCAATATTTTCAGGGAGTAACATGAACATTTTCTTGGACCTTTTTGGAGAAATTTTTATCTGGATTAATTCCAGAAATGATTCTGAGGGTTTCACAAATCCCCATTTCAAAATTTAAATGGAATTAAACATGATGCACACATGACTTGCTAGCCTAGGTCATACCAGAACTAGGGATGTGACATTTACTATAAATACTTATAGTTTGATTTTAGGTCACAAAAATTATATTCTTTTTGCTATTGAAGAATATTATAGTTTTATTTGAGTTGATCATAACATAATATTTTAATTGATTGTTTTTATTTTCATAAAAGTTTTGTAGTTCATTCTGTTTGCTATTAATTCATTCTTTGAGCTAAGTGACCCTGAAATTGGAAAGCATTTAAAATGAACTCTGAAAAAGTTGAAAGTTGGGATGGTATCATAATTTATTTTCTTTTGTTTTTTGCTTTAATTTTTAATTCTGTTTGCTTTTAGGTTAGCAAAATTATAAACTTTCTGTTAGTGCCATTAGTTTTAGAAAAATTATAAACTTTCTGTTAGTGCCATTAGTTTTCAAATTTTAAAACACTTTTTTAGTTTTTTTGTTTTCTTTGTTGCTTTATTTATTTTATTTTGTGATTAACTTTACTATAAAAATAGTTTTTTTCCTGTTTTTTTGATTTGTTTTTTGCATTATTTATTTTCTTTAGTTTTTTGCTTTAATTTTTAATTATGTTTGATTTTAGGTTAGCAAAATTATAAACTTTCTGTTAGTGCCATTAGTTTTAGAAAAATTATAAACTTTATGTTAGTGCCATTAGTTTTCAAATTTGAATAGTTAAAATTTGAATTCTTTGAAAATTGTTTGAATCACAAGTTTGTGATTAACTTACTAAAAAAATGAGAATAGATGCGCTTATAGAGAAAATTCAACCTAAATTCCTAGTAAATTTCTATGAATTTCAGAGAAAGTCAGTATGAATTTAGGTTAAACTTTTCTCTATTAGGGCATCTATTTTCACTTCGAGAGGAGCTCAACAAGGCAGAGAGGGAAGGGCTTATAAACCGGTGTGAGCCCCCTTCGGTTGGCGAGGTGGGACTAAACTCTGCCCGCAACGAGGACCAACCCTTTAGTCTCGGTTTGTGGCACAAACCGGGACTAACGGTCATGGGCCAGGGGCGAACCATAAGACATGAAAGCATTTCAAATGAACTCTGAAAAAGTTGAAAGTTGGGATGGTATCATAATTTCACCCACATAGCATGTGCATGTACAAAACGGACAATGGTAGCATGTTCGTGTGTTACAAAGTTGGCATGGTATCATCATAATAGTTGCGGGAGAAAGTATTCACTTTTTCTTCGCTTGTGTCATTTGCTTATTGCGCCGTAACCATGGATAATCTTCATTGTTTGTTAGGATGCTTGGGTCAGCCTTGACATTGAAGGGAGGAATTTCATGAAACTTTTCATAATCTTCAGACATGTCTGTCTTGCCGTCCACTCCCAGGATGTCCCTTTTTCCTGAAAGAACTATGTGGCGCTTTGGCTCATCGTATGATGTATTCGCTTCCTTATCTTTTCTTTTTCTCGGTTTGGTAGACATGTCCTTCACATAGATAACCTGTGCCACATCATTGGCTAGGACGAACGGTTCGTCAGTGTACCCAAGATTTTTCAGATCCACTGTTGTCATTCCGTACTGTGGGTCTACCTGTACCCCGCCGCCTAACAGATTGACCCATTTGCACTTAAACAAAGGGACCTTAAAATCAGGTCCGTAGTCAAGTTCCCATATGTCCACTATGTAACCATAATATGTGTCCTTTCCGCTCTCGGTTGCTGCATCAAAGCGGACACCGCTGTTTTGGTTGGTGCTCTTTTGATCTTGGGAGATCGTGTAAAATGTATTCCCATTTATCTCGTATCCTTTGTAAGTCAATACAGTCAAAGATGGTCCCCTGGACAACAAGTACAACTCATCACAAACAGTGTTGTCACCTCTAAGACGTGTTTCCAACCAACTGCTGAAAGTCCTGATGTGTTCACATGTAATCCAGTCGTCGCACTGCTCCGGGTGTTTGGAGCGCAGACTGTTCTTGTGTTCATTGACATAAGGGGTCACCAAGGTAGAGTTCTGTAGAACTGTGTAGTGTGCTTGAGACCAAGAATATCCGTCCCTGCATATTATTGAGTCTCTTCCAAGAGTGCCTTTTCCAGTCAGTCTCCCCTCATAGCGCGATTTAGGGAGACCTATCTTGTTAAGGCCAGGAATGAAGTCAACACAAAACCCGATAACATCCTCTGTTTGATGGCCCATGGAGATGCTTCCTTCTAGCCTAGCGCGATTATGGACATATTTCTTTAGGACTCCCATGAACCTCTCAAAGGGGAACATATTGTGTAGAAATACGGGCCCCAGGATGACAATCTCGTCGACTAGATGAACTAGGACATGCGTCATGATATTGAAGAAGGATGGTGGGAACACCAGCCCGAAACTGACAAGACATTGCGCCACATCACTCCTTAGCCTTGGTACGATTTCTAGATCGATCACCTTCTGAGAGATTGCATTGAGGAATGATCATAGCTTCACAATGGATAATCGGACGTTTTCCGGTAGAAGCCCCCTCAATGCAACCGGAAGCAGTTGCGTCATAATCACGTGGCAGTCATGAGACTTTAGGTTCTGAAACTTTTTCTCTGGCATATTTATTATTCCCTTTATATTCGACGAGAAGCCAGTCGTGACCTTCATACTGAGCAGGCATTCAAAGAAGATTTCTTTCTCTTCTTTCGTAAGAGCGTAGCTGGCAGGACCTTTATACTGCTTCGGAGGCATGCCGTCTTTTTCGTGCAAACGTTGCAGGTCCTCCCGTGCCTCAGGTGTATCTTTTGTCTTCCCATACACGCCCAAGAAGCCTAGCAGGTTCACGCAAAGGTTCTTCGTCACGTGCATCACGTCGATTGAGGAGCGGACCTCTAGGTATTTCCAGTAGGGTAGGTCCCAAAATATAGATTTCTTCTTCCACATGGGTGCGTGTCCCTCAGCTTCATTCGGAACAGCTAGTCCACCGGGACCCTTTCCAAAGATTACGTAGTGTAAATCATTGACCATAGCAAGCACGTGATCACCGGTGCACATGGCGGGCTTCTTCCGGTGATCTGCCTCGCCTTTGAAATGCTTGCCTTTCTTTCAACATTGATGGTTTGTCGGAAGAAATCGACGATGGCCCAGGTACACATTCTTCCTGCATTTGTCCAGGCATATACTTTCAGTGTCATCTAAACAGTGCGTGCATGCGTGGTATCCTTTGTTTGTCTGTCCTGAAAGGTTACTGAGAGCGGGCCAATCGTTGATGGTCACGAACAGCAACGCCTTAAGGTTAAATTCCTCCTGTCTGTGCTCATCCCACGTACGTACACCGTTTTCATTCCACAGCTGTAGAAGTTCTTCAACTAATGGCCTTAGGTACACATCAATGTCGTTGCCGGGTTGCTTAGGGCCTTGGATGAGAACTGGCATCATAATGAACTTCCGCTTCATGCACATCCAAGGAGGAAGGTTATACATACATAGAGTCACGGGCCAGGTGATGTGATTGCCGCTCTGCTCCCCGAAAGGATTAATGCCATCCGCACTTAAAGCAAACCATACATTCCTTGGGTCCTTTGCAAACTCATCCCAGTACTTTCTCTCGATTTTTCTCCACTGCGACCCATCAGCAGGTGCTCTCAACTTCCCATCTTTCTTTCGGTTCTCACTGTGCCACCGCATCAACTTGGCATGCTCTTCGTTTTTGAACAGACATTTCAACCATGGTATTATAGGAGCATACCACATCACCTTCGCAGGAACCCTCTTCCTGGGGGGCTCGCCGTCAACATCACCAGGGTCATTTCGTCTGATCTTATACCGCAATGCACCGCATACCGGGCATGCGTTCAGATCCTTGTATGCACCGCGGTAGAGGATGCAGTCATTAGGGCATGCATGTATCTTCTCCACCTCCAATCCTAGAGGGCCTACGACCTTCTTTGCTGCGTATGTACTGTCGGGCAATTCGTTATCCTTTGGAAGCTTCTTCTTCAATATTTTCAGTAGCTTCTCAAATCCTTTGTCAGCCACAGCATTCTCTGCCTTCCACTGCAGCAATTCCAGTACGGTAACGAGCTTTGTGTTGCCATCTTCGCAATTGGGGTATAACCCTTTTTTGTGATCCTCTAACATGCGATCGAACTTCAGCTTCTCCTTTTGACTAATGCATTGCGTCCTTGCATCGACAATGACCCGGCGGAGATCATCATCATCGGGCACATCGTCTGGTTCCTCTTGATCTTCAGCAGCTTCACCCGTTGCAGCATCATTGGGCACATCGTCTGGTTCCTCTTGATCTTCACCAGCTCCCCCCGTTGCAGCATCACTGTATTCAGGGGGCACATAGTTGTCATCGTACTCTTCTTCTTCGCCGTCTTCCATCATAACCCCTATTTCTCCGTGCCTCGTCCAAACATTATAGTGTGGCATGAAACTCTTGTAAAGCAGGTGGGAGTGAAGGATTTTCCGGTTAGAGTAAGACCTTGTATTCCCACATTCAGTGCATGGACAACACATAAAACCATTCTGCTTGTTTGCCTCAGCCGCATCGAGAAACTCATGCACGCCCTTAATGTACTCGCGGGTGTGTCTGTCACCGTACATCCATTGTCGGTTCATCTGCGTGCATTATATATAATTAAGTGTCCAAATTAATAGAAGTTCATCATCACATTAAAACCAAAGTGCATACATAGTTCTCATCTAACAACATATAGCTCTCCAGAGCATCTAATTAATTAAACCATACATTGAAACTATGTAAAACATTTCAATGCGAAAACAAATGCGATCATAATCGCAACCAAGGTAACAATTGATCCAACGGCATAATGATACCAAGCCTCGGTATGAATGGCATATTTTCTAATCTTTCTAATCTTCAAGCGCATTGCATCCATCTTGATCTTGAAATCATCGACGACATGCGCAACATGCAACTCCAATATCATCTTCTCCTCCTCAATTTTTTTTATTTTTTCCTTCAACAAATTGTTTTCTTCTTCAACTAAATTTAACCTCTCGACAATAGGGTCGGTTGGCATTTCCGATTCACATACATCCTAGATAAATAAAATCTATGTCACGTTGGTCGGCATAATTTTCATAAACAATAAATGAACCAATAGTTATAAAGATAATATACATACCACATCCGAATCATAGACAGGACGAGGGCCGACGGGGGCGGATACCAAAACCATCGCACTATATAAGATGCAGTAATAAATGTAAGAAAATGATACAAGTATCTATCTAAACATACAAGTAAGAATATTTTTCCTTTCAGAAAGAAGATAAGAACAAGAGGCTCACCACGGTGGTGTCGGTGATGAGATCGGCGCGGGTGATCGACGGCGGTGAAGACGGGGACGGGGCGTGACGGACCGCTAAATCTAGACAAATCTCGAGGAAAATGGAGCTTGGAGGTCGAGCTTCGAGAGGAGAAAGCTTAAGTAGTGTGGCTCGGGCATTCCATCGAACACCTCATGTGCATAGGAGGTGAGCTAGAGCACCACAAAGCCCTCTCCCCCTCGGCCAGAAAAAACAGAGCATTGTGCTCTGCTCGCGAGCGAGGGGTATATATAGGCACCTCATTGGTCCCGGTTGGTGACATGAGCCGGGATTAAAGGGGAGCCTTTGGTCCCGGTTCAAGCCACCAACCGGGACCAATGGTGGTGGGCCAGGAGCGAGGCCCATTGGTCCCGGTTCATCCCACCAACCGGGACCAAAAGGTCCAGATGAACCGGGACCAATGGCCCACGTGGCCCGGCCGGCCCCCTGGGCTCACGAACCGGGACCAATGCCCACATTGGTCCCGGTTCTAGACTGAACCGGGACTAATGGGCTGACCCGGCCTGGACCATAGCCCTGTTTTCTACTAGTGTCCTTCAAGGAAGCAAGGACCCAGGCTCGCAATGCGCGATGCCGATGTTGAGCCACCAAGGAACACTCCAATGTGGCCTTGTGAATGGCCTTCAGAAGGCTTTATGGATCGAGCGGGAATCAAGGAAGAATTTAACGCGTATTTGCATAATGCTGATCTTGTGAGCTTCGAGGGAGAAAAGTGCAGCCAATACCACTATCTCACTAGTTCATTTGTGAGGAGGTTTGAATATTCATCTTCACGTAATTCTCGAACTGTCCTATTTGATCTCTATGAAAAATCTTACACTATGGACTTAGAGGATTTTACCACTGCTTGCAAACTTCTACAATGGGGTAGTACTAGTGAACCTCGCAAATCTGAATTTAGATAATTTCTTGCTAGTATAACTGTGGGGGAATCTAGAGATATAGCACAACCTACCATAGGGAGCATTCATTTTCCTGCTATTTTGCTCTCTTTATAGGTAGGTGCATAAATGGTAAGGATGAAGCATGTCACATGTGTGTCCCTGACCTCAGTATTCTTAGGAGTGCTGTGTTAGGAGATGAATCTTATAATTTGGCAGCCATTTTTGCACGAAGGTTGCATCATAATAGATTTAATGAAGATTTCTTGGGTGGAATTTATGCAACTCGTTTAGCTAATTTTCTTGGTGTAGACATACGTGAGGATGATATTGAGTTGCCTCCTACTTATTTAGACTATGAGGCTATGGTTCGTCATCAATTTATTGAGAGAAATGAACAACCTCTCCAATACCGACTAATCTTTGACAAACGACGCACCTATCGAGTCGCTCTTCCTGCTTCTGCTTTCTTTGACTTTCAGGCAAAAGGGAGACATTTTATAACCAGAGAGGAGGCGGAGGAGTATAAGAGGAGGGCTGAGATAGCTCGCCTCCAAGCTGTAGCACACGATGCAATGACCGCTGCATCTCAGTACGACCCCGGCTACAACTATGGATATCCGCCAGGCCATCCGTGGCAATAAACCAACTTAGGCCAAAAGCCTAAGCTTGGGGGAGTACGTATTTCCCACCGACATTACATTCATGTCCACACACTCATTGCTAGATGTCGGTGCTCATACTCTTTCATTGTAATATCCATGCTAGTTTATTTTCTTTTTCTTGCTTTCTTCTTGTGTGTTTAATAAACCTTAAGAAAACCAAAAAATTAGTGTAGCTTTTAGTTAGTTTACTTTTCTTGCTGTAGTAGTAATAATTAAAAAGAATACCCGAAAAGATTTCCCGTTCTTCTTTTGCTTGTTGGGAGCTTTCCCGTGTAAATAGTTTTATTTCTTTTCTTTTCCTTGGGGGTCGATAGGAGAAGACCATAATTAAATTGTTGAAGTGGCTCTTATATGCATTATTGTTGATTTAACCAAGAGCCCATATTGCCTTGTCTTCTCCTGCTTTTTGAATGCTCGCAGATTCCAGCTTAGTCCAATGCATGTGCACTCTTATTATTTTCACATCATTCGGTCGTCCAAGTGAAAGGCAATTATGACGATATATGATGGACTGACTGAGATGAGAGAAGCTGGTATGAACTCGACCTCTCTTGTTTTTGTAAATATGATTAGTTCATCATTCCTGATTCAGCCTATTATGAATAAACATGTTTGCAATGACAATTAGAGATCATGGTTTCTTGTGCCATGCTTGATTAGCTATGAGTTATAATGGTTTACCTTGCGTGCCAACATGCTATTAAAATGGTTGTGATGTGGTATAGTGGGGTGGTATCCTCCTTTGAATGATTAAAGTGACTTGACTTGGCACATGTTCACACATGTAGTTGAAACAAATCAACATAGCCTTCACGATATTTATGTTCATGGTGGATTATATCCTACTCATGCTTGCACTCAATGTTTATTAATGTTAATGCATGTTCATGACTGTTGTCGCTCTCTAGTTGGTCACTTCCCAGTCTTTTGCTAGCCTTCACTTGTACTAAGCGGAAATACTGCTTGTGCATCCAATCCCTTAAACTCCAAAGTTAAGCCATATGAGTCCACTATACCATCCTATATGCGGTATCTACCTGCTGTTCCAAGTAAATTTGTATGTACCAAACTCTAAACCTTCAAATGAAATTCTGTTTTGTATGCTCGAATAGCTCATGTATCAACTAGGGCTGTCCATATCTTCCATGCTAGGCGGGTTATTCTCAAGAGGAGTGGACTTCGCTCCTCACTCACGAGAAAATGGCTGGTCACCGGGATGCCCAGTCCCATGCTTTATGCAAATCAAATCAAAATAATTGCAAACAAAACTCCCCCTAGGACTGTTGTTAGTTGGAGGCACTCGTTGTTTCGAGCAAGCCATGGTTGATGCTTGTTGGTGGAGGGGGGGTATAAACTTTACCATTCTGTTTGGGAACCGCCTATAATGTGTGTAGCATGGAATATATCACCATCTCTTGGTTGTTATGTTGACAATGAAAGTATGCCGCTCAAAATATTATTTATCTCTGCTTTAAAACCGAGCTCTGGCACCTCTACAAATCCCTGCTTCCCTTTGCGAAGGGCCTATCTATTTACTTTTATGTCGATTCATCACCCTCTTATTAAAAAGCACCAGCTGGAGAGCACTGGTGTCATTTGCATCCATTACTATTAATTTATATTGGGTATGACTATGATTGGATCTCTTTTACCATGAATTACAATGTCTAGTCAGTCCTTGATCTTTAAAGGTGCTCTGCATTTATGTTTTGTGGTCTCGGAAAGGGCTAACGAGATACCATCCTCTTATATCATATTATGATTGTTTTGAGAAAGTTTTGTCATTCGAGATTCATTATTAGTGCTCTCTAGTTGATTATGCCATTGATATGAGTAAACATGAGACCTAAGAGTTATTGTGAATGTGGTTAGTTATAATCTTCGCTGAAAATTTGAATGCTGGCTTTACATATTTACAACAACAAGACCAAACAGAGTTTGAAAAAGTTTTCCTTTATCACTTTCAGTTTATCAACTGAATTGCTTGATGAGGGAGTCCTGGATTAGGGGGTGTTCGGGTAGCTGGACTATACCTTCGGCCGGACTCTTGGACTATGAAGATACAAGAATGAAGACTTCGTCCCGTGTCCGGATGGGACTTTCCTTGGCGTGGAAGGCAAGCTTGGCGATGCGGATATTCAGATCTCCTACCATTGTAACCGACTTTGTGTAACCCTAACCCTCTCCGGTGTCTATATAAACCGGAGGGTTTTAGTCTGTAGGACAGAACTCCAACATACAACAATCATACCATAGGCTAGCTTCTAGGGTTTAGCCTCCTTGATCTCGTGGTAGATCTACTCTTGTACTACCCATATCATCAATATTAATCAAGCAGGACGTAGGGTTTTACCTCCATCAAGAGGGCCCGAACCTAGGTAAAAACATTGTGTCCCTCGTCTCCTGTTACCATCCGCCTAGACGCACAGTTCGGGACCCCCTACCCGAGATCCGCCGGTTTTGACATCGACATTGGTGCTTTCATTGAGAGTTCCTCTGTGTCGTCGCTTTTAGGCCCGATGGCTCCTTTGATAATCAACAAAGATGCAGTCCAGGGTGAGACTTTTCTCCCCAGACAGATCTTCGTCTTCGGTGGCTTCGCACTGCGGGCCAATTCGCTTGGCCACCTGGAGCAGATCGAAAGCTACGCCCCTGGCCATCAGGTCAGGTTTGGAAGCTTAAACTACACGGCTGACATCCGCGGGGACTTGATCTTCGACGGATTTGAGCCGCAAACGAGCGCGCCGCACTGTCTCGATGAGCATGATCTAGCTCTGCCACCAAACAGTGCCCTGGAGGCCGCACACGCATCGGTTCCGACCCTTAATTCGGAGCCGGTTGCACCGATCGAGGATGAGCGGTTGGACGCCGCCTCGGGGGCTGTGATCCCAAAGGCGATCAAGCCGAATACCAGCCCCGCACTTTGCAAGGCCCGTGACTCCGAGGGGACAGACTCCTCTCCGGACTCCGAGCCCCCCGTGCCCCTGCCGATCGAATCCGATTGGGCGCCGATCATGGAGTTCACCGCTGCGGACATCTTTCAGCACTCGCCCTTTGGCGATATTTTGAAGTCACTGAAGTCTCTCTCTTTATCAGGACAGCCCTGGCCGGACTACGGTCAGCAAAGATGGGATACGGACGATGAAGAAATTCAAAGCCCACCCACCACCCACTTTGTAGCCATTGTCGACGATTTAACCGACATGCTCGATTTCGACTCCGAAGACATCGACGGTATGGACGCCGATGCAGGAGACGATCAAGAACCAGCGCCTATAGGGCACTGGAAAGCCACCTCGTCGTACGACATATATATGGTGGACACTCCAAAAGATGGAGATGGCGATGGAATAGCAGGGGATGACACCTCCAAGAAACAGCCCAAGCGTCGGCGTCAGCGGCGCCGCTCTAAATCCCGCCAAAGCAAAAACGGTGATTCTGGCACAGGAGATAATAATACTCTGGATAGCGCCGAAGAACACCCCCTCCAGCAAGATTCAGCACAGGAGGATGGAGAAGCCAGCCCTCACGAGAGAGCGGCAGACAGAGAGGTTGAGGATGATAATTATATGCCTCCCTCCGAAGACGAGGCAAGCCTAGGCGACGATGAATTCGTCGTGCCAGAGGATCCCGCCGAACAAGAGCGTTTTAAACGCAGGCTTATAGCCATGGCAAGCAGCCTCTAGAAAAAGTAGCAACAGCTTAGAGCTGATCAAGACTTGCTAGCTGACAGATGGACTGAAGTCCTTGCGGCCGAAGAGTATGAACTCGAACGCCCCTCCAAGAGTTACCCAAAGCGCAGGCTGCTACCCCGATTAGAGGAGCAAGCACCTACATCACCAGCGCATGACATGGCCGATCGGCCACCTCGTGGCCGTGATAGAGAGGCCTCTCGGCCCTCCACTCAAGCCGTGCCCCGGTGCCGCTCAAAACATACTAAGGCACGGGAAAATGCGCCAGACCTGCGGGACATACTGGAGGACAAGGCAAGGCAAACAAGAACGATCTACGGATCGCGTGGGCGCCCTACGACGCGTGACGGTGATCGTCACTCCGGATACAATAAATCCGGCCGGGCCGAACACAATAGACAAAGCTCGTTCGAGCTACGTCGTGATATAGCCCAGTATAGAGGCGCCGCACACCCACTATGCTTCACAGATGAAGTAATGGATCATAAAATCCCTGAGGGTTTCAAACCCATAAACATCGAATCATACGATGGCACAACAGATCCTGCGGTATGGATCGAGGATTACCTCCTTCATATCCACATGGCCCGCGGCGATGATCTACACGCCATCAAATACCTCCCGCTCAAACTTAAAGGACCGGCTCGGCATTGGCTTAACAGCTTGCCAGCAGATTCAATCGGTTCTTGGGAGGACCTGGAAGCCGCATTCCTCGACAATTTCCAGGGCACCTATTTGTGACCACCGGACGCCGATGACCTAAGCCACATAATTCAGCAGCTAGAGGAATCGGCCAGGCAATTCTGGACATGGTTCCTAACAAAGAAAAACCAAATAGTTGACTGTCCGGACGCAGAGGCACTAGCAGCCTTCAAGCATAACATCCGCGACGAGTGGCTTGCCCGACACCTTGGACAGGAAAAGCCGAAATCTATGGCAGCCCTCACGACACTCATGACCCGCTTTTGCGCGGGAGAAGACAGCTGGCTAGCTCGCAGCAACAACTTAACCAAGAACCCTGGTAATTCGGATACCAAGGACAAAAGTGGCAGGTTGCGTCGGAATAAGCAAAAACGCCGCGTTAGCAGCGACAGCAACGAGGATATGGCAGTTAATGCCGGATTCCGAGGCTACAAATCCGGTCAACGGAAAAAGCCATTCAAAAGAAATACTCAGGGCCCGTCCAGTTTGGACCGAATACTCGACCGCTTGTGCCAGATACATGGCACCCCCGAAAAGCCAGCCAATCACACCAACAGGGATTGTTGGGTGTTCAGGCAGGCAGGCAAGTTAAATGCCGAAAATAGAGACAAGGGGCTGCGTAGAGACGACGAGGAGGAGCCCAGGCCGCCGAACAGCAGTGGACAGAAGGGTTTTCCCCCAAAAGTGCGGACGGTGAACATGATATACGCAACCCACATCCCCAAAAGGGAGCGGAAGCGTGCATTACGGGACGTATACACGCTGGAGCCAGTCGCCCCAAAGTTCAACCCATGGTCCTCCTGCCCGATCACTTTTGATCGAAGGGACCACCCCACTAGCATCCGTCATGGCGGGTACGCCGCATTGGTTCTAGACCCAATTGTTGACGGATTTCATCTCACAAGAGTCCTTATGGACGGCGGCACCAGCCTGAACCTGCTTTACCAGGATACAGTGCGGAAAATGGGCATAGATCCCTCAAGGATTAAGCCCACCAAAACGACCTTTAAAGGCGTCATACCAGGTGTAGAGGCCAACTGTACAGGCTCAGTCACACTTGAAGTGGTCTTCGGATCTCCGGATAATTTCCGAAGCGAGGAGTTAATCTTCGACATAGTCCCGTTCCACAGTGGCTATCACGCACTGCTCGGGCGAACCGCATTTGCAAAGTTCAATGGGGTACCGCACTGCGCATATCACAAGCTCAAGATGCCAGGCCCTCGAGGAGTAATCATGGTCAACGGAAACACCGAACGCTCCCTCCGAACGGAGGAGCACACGGCGGCGCTAGCAGCAGAAGTACAAAGCAGCCTCTCTAGGCAATTCTCCAGTCCGGCCCTCAAAAGGCCGGACACTGTCAAGCGCGCCCGGAGTAACTTACAACAAGACCGCCTGGCACGTTCCGAGCTGGCGTAGCAATGTGGCCCCAACCCTAGCCCTCGCGACATAGAGAAACCGGTGCTTCGCGTACATAACTACGCTCTTGAAATACCATGGGCACAGGGGGAGGGGCACTATCATGGCATGCCAAAAGCACGGCTTAAACCGTACAGGGGGCTGCCGAATTCTTTTTTTCCTTTTACTTTTAGGACTCCATACTTCGGACGACCTGTTCGGCAATCCAACTGCCGCACAAACGATGCAAGATCCAGCAAAGCAGACAAGCCATGCCGCATTATGGAACTCCCAGGTGGTCTCTATTACGAGTAGTATACCTGTTTTGCATACAATTCCGCGGCCTGCCCCTGGAAAGGACATGTTAAATAGTCCTTTTTTTGCTTATCGCACTATTTGTATCGTTCTGCTTTGATAGCAGCCCTTCTATAAACAATGCATAGCTTTTGTCTATTTTTTGTATTACCCTATTTTTATATATATGTTTATTAATGAGATGTTGCACCCGTACACCGTGGTACGGCAAATACGCCAGGGGCTTCAGTACCCCTCAATATGGTGTGAGAAGTCCGAACACTTTCACAAGTGCGGCACCCCGAACTTATAGCACTATATGCATCGGCTCCGAATCATGATTTGGGTCAATAGTTGGGTTTGCCCTGCTCCTATGTTTTTGTGCCTTACGTTTCGCTATATCGGCTAAGGTAGCACTAGGAGAACTACTGTGATTGTGCCCCAGTTGAGCTGGGCTGAGCACCTTAGTAGAGAAAGCTAAAACTGACTGTCATGATGAGGCGAGAGACCGGTCGCTGTTCGAGAGGTTTTTCGAGTCCTTAAAGACTTATGACGCTTTAAGCGAGGAACCGGCTTTGTCCGGCCAAGGCGTGGATAGCGCCCCGAACTCAGTCTTCCGAATACTAGGGGCTTCGCCGAAATTTAAAATTATAGAGTTCTATGGCTAAGTGAGAGTGTTCAAGCATTATAGTCCGATTGCCTTGTTCGTTGTGCTGAGCGCCTCCCTCGAAGGACCCAAACATGGGAAAAAGAGCGCTTAGGTTTATCCCGAACACCCCAGCACTAGTGGCATGGGGGCAGAAGCCGACGACTGGCCATCTCTCAATTTTTGATAAACGGCCGCATAGAAAGTAATATTTTAAATTCAAAAGGCACTGCTTAGCGTATATGAACAAGTTTTCAGCACACAGGACAATACGAGCGAGTTCATTCAAAAATTACATCCCTGGTACATTCATCCGCCATAAGGCGGGCACCCACCAGAACATCCTTATAATAGTTCTCGGGCTTGCGATGCTCCTTCCCCGGCGGCGGCCCATCCCTCACAAGCTTCTCACCGTCCAGCTTACCCCAGTGCACCTTTGCACGGGCAAGGGCCCTACGGGCACCTTCGATGCAGACGGAGCGCTTGATGACCTCGAGCCTTGGACAGGCCTGCACCAGCTGCCGCACCAGTCCGAAGTAGCTCCCAGGCAGGGCCTCTCCAGGCCACAGCCGAACTATGAAGCCTTTCATGGCCTGTTCGGCCGCCTTGTGGAGCTCGACCAGCTGCTTCAGCTGGTCGCTCAAGGGCACAGCGTGTCCGGCCTCAGCATACTGAGCCCAGAACACCTTCTCCGTCGAGCTGCCTTCCTTGGCTCGGTAGAATGCGGCGGCATCGGATACGCTATGGGGAAGATGTGCGAATGCTCCTGGAGAGCTCCGGATTCGGGTAAGTAACAAGTAGTTTAGTTTTATATGTCTGCTTTGCATAAAGAATGCCTTACCCGCCGCTATCTTTTTCACCGCATCCAACTCCTGGAGGGCCTTCTGGGATTCGACCTTCGCAGACTTGGCAGTTTCAAGGGCCGCCGCGAGCTCGGACGCTCGCGTCTTCAAGTCAAGCTCCAAGCTCTCATGTTTTTTCATGAGAGCCTGAAGCTCTTGCTGCACCTCGCCAACCTACGCCTCAAATTTCTCTCGCTCGATGCGCTCCGCGGCCACTCAGTTGTGGATAGCGCCTGCTTGAGGGTTGCCACCTCAGTTGTGGCCCCTACAATAAGCAGTATAAATCTTGTCATTTTTTGCAATTGCATCTTTTTTATATATTTTTCTATAAGGTATCTCTTACCTTCTTTCTCCTCGAGCTGCCGCTTGGCAAGGACGAGCTCTTGCTCGGTCCACTCGAGGCCCTGCTTCAGGGCACCCACCTCCGCAGTCAGTGCGGCGGTGGCTAGCAGCGAAGCCTGCATACGCATATTGACTCTTTTTTGTTAGACTCCTGCGAAATTTAATAGATCCTCTATTCGGCTTTTCTTTCCGAACGCCAAACAGAGCATCAGGGGCTACTGTCTATGCGGTAATATTTCTACATATTTTTACTTACCTCGAAGCCTGTTAGAAGGCTAGCACAAGCTTCAGTCAGTCCGCTCTTGGCGGACTGAACCTTCTGGATCACCGTACTCATGATAGTACGGTGCTCCTCGTCGATGGAGGCGCCCTTAAGCACCTCCAACAGATTGTCCGGCGCCTCTGGTTGGACGGAGGCCACCGGCTTAATAGGCTTGCTCCTCTTAGAAGGAGGTCGCCTGCCGCAGTCCGGAACCGTTGAGGATTCCGGCGCGGTGTCCGGCACAAAGCCGGACTTGGAGCCCTGGGGGGTCTTGTCCCCTTTACTCCCGGAGTCCGGGAGGTCGCCTCGCGGCTCTTCCAGGACCACCTCCTCTTGGCCCGCAACTTGGTGCGACGCCACTTCGGCGTCGTCCGCGGCATGGGGGGAGGCAGCGAGCGGAACTGAATTCACGTCCGATGAATCCAGGGAGCCGCTCGATGACTCATCGAGCCTGTCCTTGGGCGGGCTGCATGATTATATTCGACATTAGGGAAAGCTGTGCAACAAAGGAATATCATGAGTTACTCTGGTATCAAAATACTTACGATTTCGCTGGGCGCTTGGCCCTGTCCGGCCACTCCTCTTCGTCCTCGTCGGCGTCGGTGGAGTAGTCCGGAGGAAGGGTCTTCCCCTTCTTGGACCCTTCGGCCTCCCCTGCTGGGGCGGCCTTCCTCTTCTTTCCTCCCCCCACTGGAGGGGGAGAGGTTTCTTCCTCCTCCTCCTCGTCTTCACGGGAGGAGTGCATCTCGGATTCATCGGACGATGAGTCCGACACCACCATATGTCGGGAACTCTTTCGAGTCCCCGTGGTCTTCTTCTTGACCTTCTTCTCTGGCACCACATAAGGTGCCGGAACCAGCAGCTTCGCTAAGCGAGCAGGGGCTGGGTCTTCGGGCAAGGGAGCCAGACAGTTAATCGGTCCAGACTTCACCTGCCATGCCTGTCAAAGGTGAGGGAGTTTAGATCCCGCATAGAGTCAAACTATGAAAAAACTTAACATCCTGTAAAAGGTGAAAATAGCTTACCTCGCTAGCATGACGCTGCGAGCTGAATCCACGATCATCGGAGGCGGATGCGGGAGCCTCGGCGCCTTTGGTTAGCACCTTCCAGACGTCTTCATACGTCGTGTTGAAAAGCCTGCTAAGGCTTGGGTGCTGCGCCGGGTCGAACTCCCATAGATTAAAGTCCCGTTGTTGACACGGGAGAATCCGGCAGACGAGCATGACCTGGACTACATTGACAAGCTTGAGCTGCTTGTTCACCAGGGACTGGATGCATGTCTGCAGTCCAGTCACCTCTCCTTCATCGCCCCATGACAGGCCCGTCTCCTTCCAGGACGTGAGCCGCGTAGGGGGTCCGGATCGGAACTCAGGGGCTGCGATCCACTTTGGATCGCGTGGCTCGGTGATGTAAAACCACCCTGACTGCCACCCCTTCAGGGTCTCCACAAAGGAGCCCTCGAGCCATAGGACATTGGCTATCTTGCCCGCCATGGCGCCTCCGCACTCCGCCTAGTTGCCTCGCACCACCTTTGGCTTGACGTTGAAAGTCTTGAGCCATAGGCCAAAATGGGGGCGGATGCAGAGGAAAGCCTCGCACACGATGATAAACGCCGAGATGTTGAGGTTGAAGTTCGGGGCCAGATCGTGGAAATCCAGGCCGTAGTAGAACATGAGCCCCCAGACAAATGGGTGGAGAGGAAAGCCCAGTCCGCGAAGGAAATGGGGAAGGAATACTACCCTCTCATGGGGCCTTGGGGTGGGGAGAAGCTGCCCCTTTTCAGGAAGCCGGTGCGCGATGTCTTTAGATAAGTATCCGGCCTTCCTTAGCTTTTTGACATGGCCCTCCGTGACGGAGGAGACCATCCACTTACCTCCCGCTCCAGACATTGCTGGAGAAGGTTGAGGTGGGAAGTGCGGACTTGGGCGCTGGAGCTCGAGTGCGCGGAAAATGGATAGGCAAAGGAGGAAGAAGGCATAGGTAAAAAGGTGGATCCTTTTCCCCTTATATGGGCGGATGCGGCTGTGCGTCCCCACCAGCCTGGTAAAACTCGCTTATCTCCCAAGCGCCGTGATAAATGGCGTGGTTGGGTTACCCATGTCCGTATTGATGAGAATCCCGTAAATGGGGGACATGATCTCTGTTTTGACAAGACAGGCCAAGGAAACCGCCTCGCAAAATGCGCTGAGGTGGGGAAGTAAAAACGATTCGAATAAAGGCTTGGCCATAGTGTGATGTCACGCTGTGGAATACGTCAGCAGATTAGATTTGTGTTAATATTATTATTCTCTCTATGGCAATATGTGGAAACTTATTTTGCAGAGCCGGACACTGTCCTTAGTGTTTAAAATCTTCTATGAAGTACTTGGAGGAGGAACCCGCCTTGCAATGATGAAGACAATCTGCGCGCCGGACTCGTCGTCATTGAAGCCTGGTTCAGGGGCTACTGAGGGAGTCCTGGATTAGGGGGTGTTCAGGTAGCCGGACTATACCTTCGGCCGGACTCTTGGACTATCAAGATACAAGATTGAAGACTTCGTCCCGTGTCCGGATGGGACTTTCCTTGGCGTGGAAGGCAAGCTTGGCGATGCAGATATTCAGATCTCCTACCATTGTAACCAACTTTGTGTAACCCTAACCCTCTCCGGTGTCTATATAAACCGGAGGGTTTTAGTCCGTAGGACAGAACTCCAACATACAACAATCATACCATAGGCTAGCTTCTAGGGTTTAGCCTCCTTGATCTCGTGGTAGATCTACTCTTGTACTACACATATCATCAATATTAATCAAGCAGGACGTAGGGTTTTACCTCCATCAAGAGGGCCCGAACCTGGGTAAAAACATTGTGTCCCTCATCTCCTGTTACCATCCGCCTAGACGCACAGTTCGGGACCCCCTACCCGAGATCCGCCGGTTTTGACACCGACACTTGAGGACAAGCAAAGGTTTAAGCTTGGGGGAGTTGATACGTCTCCGTCGTGTCTACTTTTCCAAACACTTTTGCCCTTGTTTTGGACTCTAACTTTCATGATTTGAATGGAACTAACCCGGATTGACGTTATTTTCAGCAGAATTCCATGGTGTTATTTATGTGCAGAAACAAAAGTTCTCGGAATGACCTGAAACTCCACGAAACTTATTTTTGCAAAATATTAAAAATACTGGAAGAAGAATCCACGTCAGGGGGGCCTCCACCTATCCACGAAGGTGGGGGTGCGCCCCCTGCTTCGTGGGCCCCCTGATGCTCCACCGACCTCAACTCCAACTCCATATATTCGTGTTCGTGGAGAAAAAAAATAAGAGAGAAGGATTCATCGCGTTTTACGATATGGAGCCGCCGCCAAGCCCTAAAACCTCTTGGGAGGGCTGATCAGGAGTCCGTTCGGGACTCCGGAGAGGGGAATCTGTCGCCGTCGTCATCATCAACCATCCTCCATCACCAATTTCATGACGCTCACAGCCATGCGTGAGTAATTCCAACGTAGGCTTTCTGGACGGTGATAACCCACAAGTGTAGGGGATCGCAACAGCTTTCGAGGGTAGAGTATTGAACCCAAATTTATTGATTCGACACAAGGGGAGCCAAAGAATATTCTCAAGTATTAGCAACTGAGTTATCAATTCAGCCACACCTGGATAACTTAATATCTGCAGCAAAGTGTTTAGTAGCAAAGTAATATGATAGTAGTGGTAACGGTAATAAAAGGTAACGGAAGCAAAAGTAATATTTTTGGTATTTTGTAGTGATTGTAACAATAGCAACAGGAAAGTAAATAAGCGAGAACCAATATCGGAAAAGCTCGTAGGCATTGGATCGGTGATGGGTAATTATGCCAGATGCGGTTCATCATGTAACAGTCATAACATAGGGTGACATAGAACTAGCTCCAATTCATCAATGTAATGTAGGCATGTATTCCGAATATAGTCATACGTGCTTATGGAAAAGAACTTGCATGACATATTTTGTCCTACCCTCCAGTGGTAGCGGGGTCCTAATGGAAACTAAGGGATATTAAGGCCTCCTTTTAATAGAGTACCGGAACAAAGCATTAGCACATAGTGAATACATGAACTCCTCAAACTATGGTCATCACCGGGAGTGGTCCCGATTATTGTCACTTCGGGGTTGCCGGATCATAACGCATAATACGTGACTATAGACTTGCAAGATAGGATCAAGAACTCACATATATTCATGAAAACATAATAGGTTCAGATCTGAAATCATGGCACTTGGGCCCTAGTGACAAGCATTAAGCATACCAAAGTCATAGCAACATCAATCTCAGAACATAGTGGATACTAGGGATCAAACCCTAACAAAACTAACTCGATTACATGATATATCTCATCCAACCCATCACCGTCCAGCAAGCCTATGATGGAATTACTCACGCACAGCGGTGAGCATCATGAAATTGGTGATGGAGGATGGTTGAGGATGACGACGACGACGAATCCCCCTCTCCGGAGCCCTGAACGGACTCCAGATCAGCCCTCCCGAGAGGTTTTAGGGCTTGGCGGCGGCTCCGTATCGTAAAACGCGATGATTTCTTCTCCTTGATTTTTTTTCTCCCCGAAAACAAATATATAGAGTTGGAGTTGGCGACAAAGGAGCTCCAGGGGGCCCACGAGGTAGGGGGCACGCCCTAGGGGGCGCGCGCCCCCCACCCTCATGGACAGGGTGTGGGCCCCTGGTCTTCATCTTTGGCAAGGATTTTTATTATTTTCAACTAGACGTTCCGTGGAGTTTCAGGTCATTCCGAGAACTTTTGTTTCTGCGCATAAATAACACCATGGCAATTCTGCTGAAAACAGCGTCAGTCCGGGTTAGTTCCATTCAAATCATGCAAGTTAGAGTCCAAAACAGGGGCAAAAGTGTTTGGAAAAGTAGATACGATGGAGACGTATCAACTCCCCCAAGCTTAAACCTTTGCTTGTCCTCAAGCAATTCAGTTGATAAACTGAAAGAGATAAATAAAAACTTTTACAAACTCTATTTGCTCTTGTTGTCGTAAATATGTCAAGCCAGCATTCATGTTTTTAGCAAAGATTATAACTAACCACATTTGCAATAACTCCTAGGTCTCATGTTTACTCATATCAATGGCATAATCAACTAGCGAGCAATAATAATAAATCTCAGATGACAACACTTTCTCAAAACAATCACAATATGATATAACAAGATGGTATCTCGCTAGCCCTTTCTGAGACCGCAAAACATAAATGCGGAGCACCTTTAAAGATCAAGGACTGACTGGACATTGTAATTCATGGTAAAAGATATCCAATCATAGTCATACCCAATATAAATTAATAGTAATGAATGCGAATGACAGTTGTGCTCTCCAGCTAGTGCTTTTTAATAAGAGGGTGATGACTCAAGATAAAAGTAAATAGATAGGCCCTTCGCAGCGGGAAGCAGGGATTTGTAGAGGTGCCAGAGCTCGGTTTTGAAATAGAGATAAGTAATATTTTGAGTGGCATACTTTCATTGTCAACATAGCAACTAAGAGATGGCGATATCTTCCATGCTACACACATTATAGGCGGTTCCCAAACAGAATGGTAAAGTTTATACTCCCCCTCCACCAACAAGCATCAATCCATGACTTGCTTGAAACAACGAGTGTCTCCAACTAGCAACTGTCCCAGGGGGAGTTTTGTTTGCAATTATTTTGATTTAGTTTGCATAAAGCATGGGACTGGGCATCCCGGTGACCAGCCATTTTCTCGTGAGTGAGGAGCGGAGTCCACTCCTCTTGAGAATAACCCGCCTAACATGGAAGATAAGGGCAGCCCTAGTTGATACATGAGCTATTCGAGCATACAAAACAGAATGTTTATTTGAAGGTTTAGAGTTTGGCACATACAAATTTACTTGGAACGGCAGGTAGATACCGCATATAGGAAGGTATGGTGGACTCATATGGAATAACTTTTGGGTTTAAGGGATTGGATGCACAAGCAGTATTCCCGCTTAGTACAAGTGAAGGCTAGCAAAAGACTAGGAAGCGGCCAACTAGAGAGCGACAACAGTCATGAACATGCATTAAAATTAATAAACATTGGATGCAAGCATGAGTAGGATATAATCCACCATGAACATAAATATTGTGAAGGCTATGTTGATTTGTTTCAACTACATGCGTGAACATGTGCCAAGTCAAGTCACTTAAATCATTCAAAGGAGGATACCACCCCATCATACCACATTACAACCATTTTAATAGCATGTTGGCATGCAAGGTAAACCATTATAACTCATAGCTAATCAAGCATGGCACGAGCAACTATGATCTCTAATTGTCATTGCAAACATGTTTATTCATAATAAGCTGAATCAGGAACGATGAACTCATCATATTTACAAAAACAAGAGAGGTCGAGTTCATACCAGCTTTTCTCATCTCAGTCAGTCCATCATATATCATCATAATTGCCTTTCACTTGCACGACCGAACGAAGTGAATAATAATAAGAGTGCACGTGCATTGGACTAAGCTGGAATCTGCGAGCATTCAATAAACAGGAGAAGACAAGGCAATATGGGCTCTTGGTTAAATCAACAATAATGCATATAAGAGCCACTTCAACAATTTAATTATGGTCTTCTCCTATCGACCCCTAAAGAAAAGAAAAGAAATAAGAACTATTTACACAGGAAAGCTCCCAACAAGCAAAAGAAGAACGGGAAATCTTTTTTGGGTTTTCTTTTTAATTATTACTACTACAGCAAGAAAAGTAAACTAAATAAAAGCTATTACTAATTTTTTGGTTTTTCTTAAGGTTTAACAAACACACAAGAAAGCAGGAAAAAGAAAATAAACTAGCATGGATATTACAGTGAAAGAGTATGAGCACCGACATCTATCAATGAGTGTGTGTAAACATAAATGTAATGTCTGTGGGAAATACGTACTCCCCCAAGCTTAGGCTTTTGTCCTAAGTTGGTTCATTGCCAGGGATGGCCTGGCGGATATCCGTAGGTGTAGCTGGGGTCGTACTGCGATGCAGCGGCTATCGCCTCCTGAGCTGCAGCATGGTGTCGAGCTGCCTCCGCTCTCCTCTCGTACTCATCTGCCTCCTCTTTGGTAATAGCATATCTTCCCTTTGCCTGATAATCAAAGAAGGCAGGAGCAGGGAGAGTAACACGGACAACACGTCATTTGTCAAAGATTAGTCGATATTGGAGAGGTGATTCATTCCTCTCAATAAACTGATGGTGGACTATAGAATTATAATCTAAATAAGTAGGAGAGGCAACTCCATATCATCTTCACGAACGTCCACATCAAGATAATTAGCTAAGCGGGTTGCATAAATTCCTCCAAAGAAATCTCCATTATATCTATTATGATGCAACCTACGTGCAACAATGGCTCCCGTATTATAAGATTGGTCACCCAACACAACACTCCTAAGAATACTGAGGTCAGGTACACACATGTGGCATGCTTCATCTTTACCATTTATGCATCTACCTATGAAGAGAGCAAAATAATGTATAGCAGGAAAATGAATGCTCCCTATGGTAGCTTGTGCTATATCTCTAGATTCCCCTATCGTTATACCAGCAAGAAAGTCTCTAAATTCAAATTTACGGGGATCACTAATATTACCCCATTGTGGAAGTTTGCAAGCTGAAGTAAAATCCTCTAAGTCCATGGTATAAGATTTCTCATAAAGATCAAACAGGACAGTTGGAGAATTACGTGAAGATGAAAATTCAAACCACCTCACAAATGAGCTAGTGAGATGATGGTACTGGGGGCATTTGTCTGCCTCAAAGCTCACGAGATCAGCGTTACGCAAATATGCGTTAAATTCTTCCTTGATTCCCGCTCGGCAATTCTTCCTTGAGATGATGGTACTGTGGGTTATCACCGTCCAGCAAGCCTACGATGGAATTACTAACGCACGGCGGTGAGCATCATGAAATTGGTGATGGAGGATGGTTGATGATGACGACGGCGACGAATCCCCCTCTCCGGAGCCCCGAACGGACTCCAGATCAGCCCTCCCGAGAGGTTTTAGGGCTTGGCGGTGGCTTCATATCGTAAAACGCGATGATTTCTTCTCCTTGATTTTTTTCTCCCCGAAAGCAAATATATAGAGTTGGAGTTGGCGTCGGAGGAGCTCCAGGGGGCCCACAAGGTAGGGGCGCGCCCTAGGGGGCGACCCCACCCCCATGGACAGGGTGTGGGCCCCCTGGCCTTCATCTTTGGCAAGGATTTTTTATTATTTTAAAAAATACATTCCGTGGAGTTTCAGGTCATTACAAGAACTTTTGTTTCTGCACATAAATAACACCATGGCAATTCTGCTGAAAACAGCATCAGTCCGGGTTAGTTCCATTCAATAATGCAAGTTAGAGTCCAAAACAAGGGCAAAAGTGTTTGGAAAAGTAGATACGACGGTGACTTATCAGACGGTGATGGGTTGGATGAGATTTATCATGTAATCGAGTTAGTTTTGTTAGGGTTTGATCCCTAGTATCCACTATGTTCTGAGATTGATGTTGCTATGACTTTGCTATGCTTAATGCTTGTCACTAGGGCCCGAGTGCGATGATTTCAGATCTGAACCTATTATGTTTTCATGAATATATGTGAGTTCTTGATCCTATCTTGCAAGTCTATAGTCACCTACTATGTGTTATGATCCGGCAACCCCGAAGTGACAATAATCGGGACCACTCCCGGTGATGACTGTAGTTTAAGGAGTTCATGTATTCACTATGTGTTAATGCTTTGGTCCGGTACTCTATTAAAAGGAGGCCTTAATATCCCTTAGTTTCCATTAGGACCCTGCTGCCACGGGAGGGTAGGACAAAAGATGTCATGCAAGTTCTTTTCCATAAGCACGTATGACTATATTCGGAATACATGCCTACATTACATTGATGAATTGGAGCTAGTTCTGTGTCACCCTATGCTACTGTTACAATCACTACAAAACCCAAAAATATTACTTTGCTACTAAATACTTTGCTGCAGATACTAAGTTATCTAGGTGTGGTTGAATTGACAGTTCAACTGCTAATACTTGAGAATATTCTTTGGCTCCCCTTGTGTCGAATCAATAAATTTGGGTTGAATACTCTACCCTCAAAAACTGTTGCGATCCCCTATACTTGTGGGTTATCAGATGACTATGTTTGGACACCGGAAGGGTTCCGAGTGAGTTTGGACATATACCGGAGTACCGGGGGGTTACCGGAACCCCCCGGGGAGTGTAATGGGCCTTAGTGGAGAGAGAGAGGGGTGGCCAGGGCAGGCCGCGCGCCCCCTCCCCCTCTAGTCCGAATTGGACTAGGAAGGGGGGCGCCCCCTTTTTCCTTCTCCCGCTCTCCTCCTTCCTTCTATCCTATTCCTACTACATGGAAGGGGGGAATCCTACTCCCGGTGGGAGTACGACTCCCCAGGGAGCGCCATAGTAGAGGGCCGGCCCTCCCCCTCCTCCACTCCTTTATATATGGGGGAGGGGGCACCCCATAGAAACACAAGTTGATCATTGATCTCTTAGCCGTGTGCGGTGCCCCCCTCCACCATAATCAACCTTGGTCATATCGTCATAGTGCTTAGGTGAAGTCCTGCGCCGGTAGCTTCATCATCACCGTCATCACGCCATCGTGCTGATGAAGCTCTCCCTCAAAGCTCTACTGGATCGTGAGTTCGTGGGACATCACCGAGCTGAACGTGTGCAGATCGTGGAGGTGCCGCACGTTCGGTACTAGGATCGGTCGATCGTGAAGACGTACGACTACATCAACCGCGTTGTCATAATGCTTCCGCTTTCGGTCTACGAGAGTGCGTGGACAACACTCTCCCCTCTCGTTGCTATGCATCACCTGATCTTGCGTGTGCATAGGAATTTTCTTGAAATTACTACGTTCCCCAACAATCGTAGCGTCGTGGTCGTCTCGCCAACTATTGCTTCTACAACTATCGCTAACGCATAGTGATAAAGTAAAGCAATAACATGTCATTTGCATTTCATTCAATAAAGAGACAGCCATAAGGCTCCTGCCGGTTGACAGATATCTTACAAAACATGATCATCTCATACAATAACGTTTATCACATCATGTCTTGACCATATCACATCACAACATGCCCTGCAAAAACAAGTTAGACGTCCTCTACTTTGTTGTTGCAAGTTTTACGTGGCTGCTACGGGCTTCTAGCAAGAACCATTCTTACCTACACATCAAAACTACAATGTTAATTTATCAAGTTTGTTGTTTTAACCTTCAACAAGGACCGGCCGCAGTCAAATTCGATTAAATTAAAGTAGGAGAAACAGACACCCGCCAGCCACCTTTATGCAAAACTAGTTGCATGTCTGTCTTTGGAACCAGTCTCATGAACATGGTCATGTAAGGTTGGTCCGGGCCGCTTCGTCCAACAATACCACCAAATCAAAATAAGACATTGGTGGTAAGCAGTATGATGATCACCGCCCACAACTCTTTGTGTTCTACTCGTGCATATTATCTACGCATAGACCTGGATCGGATGCCACAGTTGGAAAACATAGCATGCAATTTCAAAAAAATCCTATGCTCACGCAAGATCTATCTAGGAGATGCATAGCAACGAGAAGGGGAGAGTGTGTCTACATACCCTCGTAGACTGAAAGTGGAAGCGTTTGACAACGTGGTTGATGTAGTCGAACTTCTTCTTGTTCCGACCGATCAAGTACCGAACGTACGACACCTCCGAGTTCAGCACACGGTCAGCTCGATGACGTCCCTCGAACTCTTGATCTAGGAAAGTTTCGAGGAAGTAGATGAGTTCCGTCAGCATGACGGCATGGTGACGGTGATGATGAAGTGATCCGCGCCAGGCTTCGCCTAAGGACTACGAAGATATGACCGGAGGCGTAAACTGCAGAGGGGGGCGCTGCACATGCCTAACAATTGTTGGTGTGTGTTCTAGGCGCCCCCTCCCCACGTATATATAGGTGGGAGGGGGAGGGAGACAGCCTTGGGGCGCCCCTAGTAGGAGGAATCCTACTTGGGGGCCTTGTTCAATTCGCCCCCTCCCCCCTTACCATATTTTCCGGAGGAGGAAGGAAGAAGGAAGGAGGAGGGAAGGAAGGGGAGGCCGAATCCCTCCCCTTTGTTCTCTCTTCCCCTCTTTCCTTCTCCTCTGGTGCGGCCCATATGGGGGCGCATTAGCCCCTGCTGGCTGCCGCGTTTCCCCTCTTGGCCCATTAGGCCCATATCTTTTGTTGGGGTTGCCCGGCTGGAACCCCTTCCGGTGACCCAATATGTACCCGGTACCCTCCAGAACACTTCCGGTGTCCAAATACAATCATTCTATATATCAATCTTTACCTCTCAACTATTTCGAGACTCCTCGTCACATCTGCGATCTCATTCGGGACTCCGAACAACATTCGGTCACCAAATGTAACATCCCAATTTTCAATTTGGATGTTATACATAGGTCATCATATGCATATCATTTGCATTTGGTTGTGATCCTAGAAATCTTAAGCAACTAAAGGACCCAAGGAGAGAGTTGGAGATTTCATTTATTTTCTTATTTGAATTTTTCTCAAATTTGAAAAGAGGATCAATTTGATTTTAATGTTTTTCTCTCCAATTATTTTCAATATTAAAAATAAAAGAGTGAAGATAATATGACTTCTCAAAAGAGAGGAATATTGGAGAAGAAATGTTAAAATCAAATTTATATTTTATTTGGATTTTATTTGCTATTTTATTTGAGTTAGAAAAATATGCATTTGGAAATTGCATTTTTAGGCCAGAAAAATGCTCACTATGTTCTAAATATTAGGTTTAGACGTTGAAAATTATTTCTGGTATTTCTAGATTTTTTTTTGTATTTTATTAGGATTTATCTTCGGGTGAAATTTTATATTAAGAAAAGAAACTTCCCGCCCGACTAGGCTGGAGGCCGAGCCGAGCCAGGCCACAGCCCACCTCCCCGCCGCCTTTCTCCCGAGCGAGAGGAATCCCACCGCCGCACGGACGCCGAGGAGTCCGAGCCGGACTCCCCTCACGCCGCCCCTCCCCTAAGCCAGCCGAGCCCCCTCCTCTCTTTATAAGCCGCCACCCCCACCGCCCTATCCTCACCCCAAGCCGCCACCACACTACCGCCGCCGAGTCGCGTCGCCGCCGCCGTTGCCGCTCGCCGCCGCTGCTACGCGCCACCGCCGTCGCCCGCTGTCGAAGCCCCTCCCCGCCTCGCCGCCAGAGTCACCACCGCCGTTGACCTCGCCGCCGCCGTTTTTGACCGGTATAAAAAACCCGCCCCATATGATGTGGCTACAGATGCCGCGAAGCAGGAGAAGTTTATGGAAGGGTTGAATGATGGGCCGAGTATGCAGTTGATGGTGGAAACATTCGCTAACTACCAGGAGTTGGTAGATAGGGCGCTCGTGATTGAAGGCAAGCAGCAGCAGATAGAGAGCCGCAAAAGGAAGTATGGACAGGGGAAGTATAATTCTGGAGCTCAGCAGAAGCCTCGTTTTACCCCGAACTCGGGAGGACATACCCATCATAACCATGGAGGCAATGCTCATAATGGAGGGAGTTCGCATAACCATAGTGGCCCCAAGAATGGGAATGGAGGAAGCAACGGACATAACCGTTCCAACCCAGCAACACCCGCCAGGAAGGATCTAAGTCACATTACTTGTTTCAAGTGCGGGAAGACTGGACACTACGCCACCGAATGTCCTGAAGCAAGGAATGGAAACGGCAATGGAAGCTCTGGGAAGAAGCCCAACCCTTTCACCAGAGGATAGGTGAACCACATCAACATGGAGGAGGTTGAAGAACAGCCTGACACAGTGATCGGTAAGTTTTTAATTAAGTCATTTACTGCCCTCGTTCTTTTTTATACTGGTGCATTGCATTCATACGTATCAAGGGGATTTGTGGACAAGTTTAAGGTGCCAACCTTAGCCCTTAGGTCACCCATGTTATTAAGCTCGCCAGGAGCAGAGTATATGGTCAGCCGATGGTGTGATCGGTTACCCCTAACCATTGGTAGCCACGTTTTCCCCTCAGACCTAGTGATTTTGGAGTCACAAGGATTGGATATAATACTAGGTATGGATTGGTTATCGAAGTATTGAGTAAACATCGACTGTGCTAGTAAGTCCATTTTACTCACCACCCCGGAGGGAAAGAGGATCAAGTATGTATCCAGGCATGCGCCAAGGAGGACCCAAGTGAATTCTCTCTCGGGAGTTGTTCAGGAAGAAGTGCCAGTTGCGAAGAATTACCCGGATGTATTTCCAGAGGAACTACCAGGCATGCCGCCAGATCGAGACATAGAGTTTTTGATAGAGCTATTGCCAGGAGCCGGACCAATATCGAAGAGTCTGTATCGGATGCCCGCAAATGATCTAGAGGAGATTAAGAAACAGATTAAGGAGTTATTGGAGAAAGGTTATATTTGACCAAGTTCATCACCGTGGGGAGCCCCAGTGCTCTTAGTTGAGAAGAAGGATGGATCTTTAAGAATAGTTGTTGATTATCGGGCGTTGAATGAAGTAACGATCAAGAACAAGTACCCACTACCAATGATCAACGATTTGTTTGACCAGCTGCAAGGAGCTAAAGTATTCTCCAAGATCGATCTTCGATCAGGATACCACCAGTTGAAGATCCGAGAACAGGATATACCTAAGATAGCTTTTACCACAAGGTACGGGCTATATGAATACACGGTCATGTATTTTGGATTGACTAATGCCCCTGCCTATTTTATGAGTATGATGAACAAGGTATACGTGGAGTTTTTGGATAAGTTTGTTGTGGTATTCATTGATGATATTCTGGTATACTCAAAGAATGAAGAGGAACACAAGGAGCATTTGCGTTTAGTTCTCGAGAAGCTCAGGGAACATCGGCTATACGCCAAGTTCAGCAAATGTGAGTTTTGGTTGAAGGAAGTTGGATTTCTTGGTCATGTTATATCAGGAGAAGGTATAGCAGTAGACCCTACCAAGGTTAAATCTGTCACTGAGTGGTTGGCACCCACCTCAGTTGGAGAGATCCGCAGTTTTCTGGGACTCGCATGATATTACAGGAGGTTCATTGAGAATTTTTCCAAGATTGCGAAACCCATGACAGAGTTGTTGAAGAAGGACACTAAGTTTAAATGGACCGAAGATTGTGAAGCCAATTTTCAGGAGTTGAAGAAATGTTTGGTTACAGCCCCAGTGCTGATTCTTCCGGATATACGCAAGGATTTCCAAGTGTATTGCGACGCTTCTCGCCTAGGACTTGGAGGTGTACTTATGCAGGACGGAAGAGCTGTTTCATATGCTTCACATCAACTACGACCTCATGAGTTAAATTATGCCACACATGATTTGGAGTTAGCAGCCGTAGTTCATGTGCTCAAGACCAGGAGACATTTTCTGATTGGAAACAAATGTTATGTGTACACGGATCATAAGAGTTTGAAGTACATTTTCACACAGAAGGAGCTGAATCTCAGGCAGAGGAGATGGTTGGACTTAATAAAGGATTATGATCTGAAGATGAATTATCATCCAGGAAAGGCCAATGTTGTAGCAGACGCTTTGAGCCGCAAAAGCTATGTCAATACCCTCGTAAGCGGAGGATTACCGCAGTAGTTAGCCGACGATCTCAAGGAACTTCATTTCGAGATAGTTCCAAGAGGTTTTGTTGCAACAATGGAAGTTCAGTCTACATTATTGGGAAGGATTCGAGAAGCTCAGAAGGATGACAAGGAAATTGCTGAGATAAAGGAGAAGATGAGCGAAGGAAAAGCCAAGGGTTTTCATGAGGATGAGCACGGAACTTTATGGTTCGAGGATCGTGTTTATGTGCCCAATAATGCGGAGATCAGGAAGTTAATACTTCAGGAAGCTCATGACTCGCCATATTCGATACACCCCGGAAACACCAAGATGTATTTAGATTTGAAGGAACATTTTTGGTGGATAGGTATAAAGAAGGATATTGCCGAATATGTAGCAGTATGTGATGTATGTCAGAGAGTGAAGGCAGAACATCAGAAGCCGGCAGGATTATTACAGCCTATGCCGATACCCGGATGGAAGTGGGACAAGCTTGGCATGGATTTTATCACCGGATTACCCAGGACATGATCGGGATATGATTCTATCTGGGTAGTAGTTGATCGCTTGACCAAGGTAGCTCACTTTATCCCAGTGAAAACTACTTATATGAGCATGAAGTTGGCCAAGATATATATGACCAGGATCATATGTCTGCATGGACTCCCAAGGACCATAGTATCGGATAGAGGGACACAGTTTACCTCGAAATTTTGGAATCAGCTGCACCAGGCTTTGGGTACCAGGCTAGAATTCAGTACAGCCTTTCATCCGCAGACAGATGGACAGACTGAGAGAGTCAATCAGGTTCTGGAGGACATGTTGAGAGCTTGTGTGCTAGAATATGGATCTAGTTGGGATGACAATTTACCTTACGCAGAGTTCTCCTACAACAACGGTTATCAGGCCAGTCTGAAGATGGCACCTTTTGAGGCTTTATATGGAAGAAGGTGCAGGACACCATTAATGTGGGATGAAGTTGGAGACCTTCAGTTGTTTGGACCAGATTTGATCAAAGAGTCTAAAGAGAAGGTTAAGTTGATTCGAGATAGACTGAAGGTAGCCCAGTCCAGACAGAAAAGTTATGCCGATACAAAATGCAAGGAGGTAGTCTATGAGATTGGAGACCGAGCATATCTTCGTGTGTCACCACTCCGAGGAGTTAAACGATTTGGAGTTAAGGGAAAGTTAGCCCCGAGATTTGTAGGACCATATCGAGTCTTGGAGCGTATGGGAGAAGTTGCCTACAAGTTGGAGTTACCCGAAGGATTGTCTGGAGTTCATGATGTGTTTCACGTTTCCCAGTTGAAGAAGTGCCATGCTGAGATGGTCGATATTCCTCTAAGAGATACAGTGCCCCTGGACGCAATTCAGTTGGATAGTGATCTAACCTACGAGGAGAAACTAGTCAAGATTCTCGAGTTTTCTAGCCAAGTTACACGCAGCAAGGTTATCAAGTTTTGCAAAGTTCAGTGGAGCCACCATACCGAGGATGAAGCCACCTGGGAGCGAGAAGAAGACCTACGGAAAGACCACCCTCACCTATTTTCTTGCCAACCTGAATCTGGAGGGCAAAATTCAACTTAAGGGGGGTAGGTTTGTAACATCCCAATTTTCAATTTGGATGTTATACATAGGTCATCATATGCATATCATACTTTTATTTGCATTTGGTTGTGATCCTAGAAATCTTAAGCAACTCAAGGACCCAAGGAGAGAGTTGGATATTTCATTTATTTTCATATTTGAATTTTTCTCAAATTTGAAAAGAGGATCAATTTGAATTTAGAGACTTTCTTGCTGGTATAACGATAGGGGAATCTAGAGATATAGCACAAGCTACCATAGGGAGCATTCATTTTCCTGCTATACATTATTTTGCTCTCTTCATAGGTAGATGCATAAATGGTAAAGATGAAGCATGCCACATGTGTGTACCTGACCTCAGTATTCTTAGGAGTGCTGTGTTGGGTGTTCGGGATAAACCTGAGCACTCTTTATCCCAATTTTGGGTCCTTCGAGGGAGGTGTTCAGCACAACGAACCAGGCAATCGGACTATAAGGCTTTATCACTCTCACTTAGCCATAGAAGTCTACAATTTTAAATTTTGGCGAAGCCCCTAGTATTCGGAAGGCCGAATTTGGGGCGCTATATACGCCTAAGTCGGGCAAGGCCGACTCCTCGCCCGAAGCGGAAAAAGTCTTTAAGGACTTGAGACCTCTCGAATAGCGACCAGCTCTCGCCTTATCATGACAGTTAGTTTTCGGCTTTCTCTACTGAGGTGCTCGTCCGGAAGAACCGGGACACAATCGCAGTAGTTCTCCCGGCGCTACCTTAGCCGATATAGCGGAACGTAAGGTACCAAAACATGGGAGCCGGGCAAACACAACTATTGACCCAAGACATGATTCGGAGCTGATGCATATAATGCTATAAGTTCGGGGTGCCACACTGTCAAAAGTGTTCGGACTTCTCACGCCGTATTATGGGGTATACGAAAGCCCCTGGTGTACTGACCGTACCAGAATGTACGGGTGCAAGTTGTCGTAAATAAACATATAAGAGAAAGGGATGGATAATGCAATAATGGACTAATGCTATGCATTGTTATTTAAATAATATTTCGAAGCATACTGATACAAGTAGTGCAATAAGCAAAAAATAGGACTATTTGACATGTCCTATCCAAGGGCAAGCTGCGTATGGGTATTAAAAAGCGGGTATGTCGATTGTTATTAGAGACCACCTGGGGGTTCCCTTGTATGTCTTAGCTTCTTGCCTCCTTGGTTGTTCCTTCCTGTAATGTGTCCGGCTATCATACTGCCGGAAAGGGCTTCAAGAGAGTAAGGTCCTGAAAGAGAAGAAATGATAAAGGTATGCAGCCCCTAGGGCGGTTGAGCCGCATTGCGGGACATGCCCTGATCGTGCCCCCGTCTATGCCCATGGTATTTTCAGTGCGTAATTATGTACGCGCGGCACAGATTTCGTCACTTTACTGGTACTAGGACGGGGGACGAATTGCTAGGCGAGCTCTGAACGTGCCAGGCGATCCTGTTGCAGGTTACTCCGGACTTGCTTGACGGTGTCCGGGGGTTGTATCACCGAATTGGCGGTTTTCCTTAAAAGGCTGCTTTGTGCTTCTACTGCGAGGGCCGCAGTGTGCTCCTCCGTGCGGAGCGAGCGTTCTGTGTTTCCATTGATTGTTATGACCCCCCTAGGTCCTGGCATCTTGAGCTTGAGGTATGCATAATGCGGTACCGCATTGAATTTTGCAAATGTGGTTCGCTCGAGCAGTGCGTGGTAGCCACTGCGAAACGGGGCGATATCGAAGATTAACTCCTCGCTTCGGAAGTTGTCCGGAGATCCGAAGACCACTTCCAGTGTGATTGAGCCCGTGCAATGGGCCTCTTGTTGGGAACGTAGCAGAAATTCAAAATTTTCTACGCATCACCAAGATCAATCTATGGAGTAATCTAGCAACGAGGGAAGGAGAGTGCATCTACATACCCTTGTAGATCGCTAAGCGGAAGCGTTCAAGTGAACGGGGTTGATGGAGTCGTACTCGTCGTGATCCAAATCACCGATGATCCTAGTGCCGAACGGACGGCACCTCCGTGTTCAACACACGTACAGCCCGGTGACGTCTCCTACGCCTTGATCCAGCAAGGGGAGAAGGAGAGGTTGGGGAAGACTCCATCCAGCAGCAGCACGACGGCGTGGTGGTGGTGGAGGAGCGTGGTACTCCAGCAGGGCTTCGCCAAGAACTGCAAGAGACGAGGAGGGAGAGGGGTAGGGCTGCGCCAACAAGAGAAGAAACTTCGTCTGTGGGCTGCTCCTTTTCCTCCACTATATATAGGGGGAGAGGGGGGGCTGCGCCCCCACCTAGGGTTCCACCCTAGGGGCGGCGGCCAGCCCAGATCCCATCTGGTGGGGCGGCCAGGGGGGGAGAGGGGAAACTTGCCCCCCAAGCTAGGTGGGGCGCCCCCTCCCTAAATCCTAGGCGCCTTGGGACCTTGTGGGGGGGCGCACCAGCCCACCTGGGGCTGGTCCCCTCCCACACTTGGCCCATGCATCCCTCCGGGGCCGGTGGCCCTACTTGGTGGACCCCCGGGACCCTCCTAGTGGTCCCGGTACGTTACCGATAAAACCCGAAACTTTTCCGGTGACCAAAACAGGACTTCCCATATATAAATCTTTACCTCCGGACCATTGGGAACTCCTCGTGACGTCCGGGATCTCATCCGGGACTCCGAACAACATTCGGTAACCACGTATATCTATTCCCTATAACCCTAGCGTCATCGAACCTTAAGTGTGTAGACCCTACAGGTTCGGGAGACATGCAGACATGACCGAGATGACTCTCCAGACAATAACCAACAGCGGGATCTGGTTACCCATGCTGGCTCCCACATACTCCACGATGATCTCATCGGATGAACCATGATGTCAAGGACTTAATCAATCCCGTATACAATTCTCTTTGTCTATCGGTACGATACTTGCCCGAGATTCGATCGTCGGTATCCCGATACCTTGTTCAATCTCGTTACCGGCAAGTCTCTTTACTCATTCCGTAACACATCATCCCGTGATCAACTCCTTGATCACATTGTGCACATTATGATGATGTCCTACCGAGTGGGCCCAGAGATACCTCTCCGTTTACACGGAGTGACAAATCCCAGTCTTGATTCGTGCCAACCCAACAGACACTTTCGGAGATACCTGTAGTGTACCTTTATAGCCACCCAGTTACGTGGTGACGTTTGGCACACCCAAAGCACTCCTACGGTATCCGGGAGTTGCACAATCTCATGGTCTAAGGAAATGATACTTGACATTAGAAAAACTTTAGCATACGAACTACATGATCTTGTGCTAGGCTTAGGATTGGGTCTTGTCCATCACATCATTCTCCTAATGATGTGATCCCGTTATCAACGACATCCAATGTCCATGGTCAGGAAACCGTAACCATCTAATGATCAACGAGCTAGTCAACTAGAGGCTTACTAGGGATGGTGTTGTCTATGTATCCACACATGTATCTGAGTTTCCTATCAATACAATTCTAGCATGGATAATAAACGATTATCATGAACAAGGAAATATAATAATAACTAATTTATTATTGCCTCTAGGGCATATTTCCAACACGTCTACACCTGGGATGACGCCCTTAAAGGTGGTTTTGGTGGGTTTGATCCTCGAGGGATCTATACCCATTTTCGCACTGTATCCTGATAGAGCAGGTTCAGGCTGCTGCCGCCGTCCATAAGGACTCGAGTGAGGTGAAATCCGTTGATGATGGGGTCTAGGACCAATGCGGCGGATCCACCATGACGGATACTAGTGGGGTGGTCCCTACGATCGAAGGTGATCGAACAAGAGGACCATGGGTTGAACTTTGGGGCGACGGGCTCCATCGCATAGACGTCCCTTAGTGCACGCTTCCGTTCCCTCTTGGGAATGTGGGTTGCGTATATCATGTTCACCGTATTCACTTGTGGGGTGAACCTCTTCTGATCTCCCGTGTTCGGCCACCGGGGCTCCTCCTCGTCATCACTATGCAGCCCCTTGTCCTTGTTTTCGGCATTCAACTTGCCGGCCTGCTTGAACACCCAGCATTCTCTGTTGGTGTGATTGGCTAGCTTATCGGGGGTGCCGTGGATTTGACACGAGTGATCAAGTATGCGATCCAAACTGGACGGGCCCGGAGTACTTCATTTGAATGGCTTTTTCCGCTGACCGGATCTAGAGCCTCTGAATCCGGCATTGACTGCCGTATCTTCGGCGTTATCGCCGTTGTTGCGGCGCTTGTGTCTCTTACGACGTGGTCTGCCGTTGGCATCTTTAGTATCTGAAGTGCACGGATTCCTTGATGTGTTGTTGCTGCGAGCCAGCCAGCTATCCTCGCCTGCGCAAAAGCGGGTCATGAGTGTCGTGAGGGCTGTCATAGACTTCGGCTTCTCCTGGCCGAGGTGCCGGGCGAGCAACTCATCATGGATGTTATGCTTGAATGCCGCTAAGGCCTCTGCATCCGGATAGTCGACAATTTGGTTGTTCTTAGTTAGGAACCGTGTCCAGAATTGCCTGGCCGATTCCCCTGGCTGCTGAGTTATATGGCTCAAGTCATCAGCATCCGGTGGTCGCACATAATTTCCTTGGATGTTGTCATGGAATGCATCTTCCAAATGCTCCCAACTGCCAATGGAGTTTGCTGGCAAGCTATTCAGCCAATGCCGAGTTGGTCCTTTGAGTTTTAGTGGGAGGTACTTGATGGCATGTAGATCATCACCGCGAGCCATGTGGATGTGGAGGAGGAAATCCTCAATCCATACCGCGGGATCTATTGTACCATCGTACGATTCGATGTTTACGGGTTTAAAACCCTCCGGGAATTTGTGATCCATAACTTCATCAGTGAAGCATAGGGGGTGTGCAGCGCCTCTGTGCCGGGCTATATCACGATGCAGTTCGTATGAGTCTTGTCTGCTGTATTCGGCCCGGCCGGATTTACTTTTAGTGTATCCGGCGTGACGGTCATCGTCCCGCGTTGGTGCGCGCCCCCGTGACCTGTATATCGATCTTGCATGTTTTGCCCTGCTTTCCAATACGTCTCGCAGGTCCCGCGTGTTGCCCCGGGCCTTGGTATTTTTGTTTGAGTGGCGGCGGGGTGCAGGCTGAAACGCCTCTCTGTCTCGGCCACGAGGTGGCCGGTCCGCCGCATCATACGCCGGTGATGTAGGTTTCAATGCTTCCTCCTCGAGTCGGGGTAGCAACCTGCGCTTTGGGTAACTCTTGGAGGGGCGTTCGAGTTCGTATTCCTCGGCCGCAAGGACTTCGGTCCATCTGTCTGCTAGCAAATCTTGATCAGCTTAAAGCTGTTGTTGCTTTTTCTTCAGACTATTTGCTGTGGCTATAAGCCGGCGCTTGAAGCGCTCCTGCTCGATGGGATCCTCAGGCACGATGAATTCTTTGTCGCTGAGGCTCACCTCGTCTTCGGAGAGAGGCATGTAATTGTCATCCTCCGTTTCTCCATCTGCTGCCTGTTCTGGAGGGCTAGCTTGTTCACCCTCCCGATCTAAATCGTGCTGGAGGGGATTGTTGTCTTCGGCACTATCCGGAGTGTTATTGTCTCTTGTGCCGGTATCGCTACTTTTGCTATGGCGGGACTTAGAGCGGCGCCGCTGACATCGATGCTTGGGTTGCTTCTTGGTGGGGTCATCCTCCACTGTCTTGTCGCCATTGCCTTCTTTGGGGGTATCCACCATATATATCATATGATGAGGTGGCGGTCCAGTGCCCTGTGGGCGGTGGTTCCTGTTCGTCTCCTGCATCGTCGTCCATGCCGTCGATGTCTTCGGAGTCGAAGTCGAGCATGTCGGTTAAATCGTCAACAGTGGCTATTAAGTGGGTGGTGGGTGGGGAGCGAATTTCTTCGTCGTCCGCGTCCCATTCTAGCAGGACATAGTTCGGCCAAGGTTCTCCTGACAAGGAGAGAGAGACCTTAATGAATTTAGCACGTCACCGAAAGGCGAGTGTTGAAAGATATTCGCGGAGGTAAACTCCATGATCGGCGCCCAATCGGATTCGATAGGCACGGACGCAGGCGGCTCGGAGTCCGTGGCCGGAGATGAATCCAGTGGTTCGGCAACACAGCTCTCGTAAGGGGTGAAGTCAGTATCCGGCTCCATCGCCACTGAGAGTGCGGCCTCCATGGCGGGGTCTATCCACCCATCCTCGGATGGCGCAATTTGCTCCGGATTGAGGGCCGGAGTAGTTGCAGGTGTGATCTCCCGAACACTGTCCGACGGCAGAGCTAAATCATGCTCGTCGTGATCGTGCGGCGCACCTGACATGGGCTCGAATCCGTCGAAGATCATGTCTCCGCGGATGTCGGCAATGTAATTCAAGTTTTCGAACCTGACCTGGTGGCTAGGGGCGTAGCTCTCGATCTGCTCCAGATGGCCAAGCGAGTTGGCCCTCAGTGCGAAGCCGCCGAATACGAAGATCTGTCCGGGGAGGAAAACCTCACCCTGGACCACATCGTTACCGATGGTCGAAGGAGCCATAAAGCCTTATGGTGATGACATAGTGGAACTCTCAATGAAAGCACCAATCTCGGTGTCAAAACCGGTGGATCTCGGGTAGGGGGTCCCGAACTGTGCGTCTAAGGCGGATGGTAACAGGAGGCGGGGGACACGATGTTTACCCAGGTTCGGGCCCTCTCGATGGAGGTAATACCCTACTTCCTGCTTGATTGATATTGATGATATGAGTATTACAAGAGTTGATCTACCACGAGATCGTAGAGGCTAAACCCTAGAAGCTAGCCTATGTTATGATTGTTGTTGTCCTACGGACTAAACCCTCCGGTTTATATAGGCACCGGAGGGGGCTAGGGTTACACATAGTCAGTTACAAGGAAGGAGATCTACATATCCGTATTGCCAAGCTTGCCTTCCACGCCAAGGAGAGTTTCGTCCGGACACGGGACGAAATCTTCAATCTTGTATCTTCATAGTCCAATAGCCCGGCCAAAGAATATAGTCCGGCTGTCCGGAGACCCCCTAATCCAGGACTCCCTCATTTTCTTTTGAGACATTCGATGTAATAAGTGTGTGATTGAAACTCTGTTATAAATCCTTCAAGTACTGTGTGTGTCAGCATTACCGATCCAGGGATGACATTTATACACAGAGATTTGACCGTCTGAGGTCGGATCGCTACACCAAATCACATAACTCATATAATACAAAATCGTCATCGAACATTAAGCGTGCGGACCCTACGGGTTCGAGAACTATGTAGACATGACCGAGACACTTCTCCATTCAATAACCAATCACGGAACCTGGATGCTCATATTGGTTCCTACATATTCTACGAAGATCTTTATCGGTCGAACCGTAATGAAAACATACGTTATTCCCTTTGTCATCGGTATGTTACTTGCCCGAGATTCGATCATCGGTATCTTCATACCTAGTTCAATCTCGTTACCGACAAGTCTCTTTACTCGTTCCGTAATACATCATTCCGCAACTAACTTATTAGTCACATTGCTTGCAAGGCTTCTTATGATGTGTATTGCCGAGAGGGCCCAGAGATACCTCTCCGATATTTGGAGTGACAAATCCTAATCTCGATCTATGCCAACCCAACAAACACCTTCGGAGATACCTGTAGAGCATCTCGATAATCACCCAGTTACGTTGTGACGTTTGATAGCACATAAGGTATTACTCCGGTATCTGGGAGTTACATAATCTCATAGTCAAAGGAATATATATATATATATATGTGTGTGTGTGTGTGTGTGTGTGTGTGTATGACATAAAGAAAGCAATAGTAATAAAACTGAACGATCAACATGCAAAGCTAACGGATGGGTCTTGTCCATCACATCATTCTCCTAATGATGTGATCTCGTTCATCAAATGACAACACATGTCCATGGCTAGAAAACTTAACCATCTTTGATTAAAGAGATAGTCTAGTAGAGGCTCACTAGGGACACGATATTTTGTCTATGTATCCACACATGTATCAAGTTTCCGGTTAATACAATTATAGCATGAATAATAAACATTTATCATGATATAAGGAAATATAAAATAACAATTTTATTATTGCCTCTAGGGCATATTTCCTTCATCTACTTCACTCAACTCTCTTGCATTCTGTCGAACACCTCATGAGCGCAATTTGAGGTCTGACCGGTCACTGTCTTGGTGAATGTATAGTGCACCGGATCTGGTAATCATGGTTGTAGATGCTCTAAAACTTTGATTAATCCGAAACAGAGGGGGATAAAATCAGTAGAAATCTGTTTTTTTTTCTCAAACAAGTCTTTTGGCATTGGCTGCGGGTTGTAAAACAAAATTAATCAAAAATCATACTCCCTTTGTAAGTGATTTAAACGCTATTATATTTCTTTACGGGGGGAGTAGTTTTGTTCTGCGTGAAAATTACATTTTTATTGAAATATTTTGTATCCATGTACAAGATGCAAAATCACATTGCGGCAAGTGAGATCCTTTCAAAAAAAAAAACATTGCGGCAAGTGAGTTGAGTGTGACCAACTCCTTTGTGGTGAGCGAACCTCTTCTTCCTCCTCGCCGCATCTCTCTCTTCCCATCCAGCCGCCCGCCGAGAGACACAGCACAAATCCACACTCGGTACTACTAGTCCACAGCACAAATCCAATGCATCCACCAAATCCAAGCTGCCCATCGATTTCAGCACGCCGGAGGGGAATCGAGGAGCTGGGGGGGAGTCGTCGGATCCGTCGAGTTGGCCGCGCGGTGGAGGCAGCGCTCCCCGTCCCGTCCAGATCGGCAGCCACGCGCCGGAGGTGGGTGGGGGAGCAGAGCGCCGGAGGAGCCGCGGCATCGGAACAGGAGGCCGCCGCTCGATTGATTCTACCTAGGGTTTCAGCCAATCGGCCGGCCCCGAAATCCCCAGCATGGAGTCGCCGCCGCCGCCCAAGTTCGTCGCCGGCCTAGATCGCGAGGACAGAATCAGCGCGCTCCCCGACCACCTCCTCCTCGACATCCTCGAGCGCCTCGACCTGCGCGAGGCCGTCCGCGCCGGCGCGCTCTCGACGCGGTGGCGGCGCCTCCCCAAGCACCTCTCGCGCGTGCACCTCAACGTCGGTCAATTCCAGGGCGTCGTGCCGCTCGAGGCCATGGACGCCTTCACGAGCGCCGCACGGGCCTTGCTGAATGTGGTCGAGGGCCAGTGCGAGCGTGGTGCCCTCAAGGTCCTCAGTCTCAGCTTCTACATCTCTTCCCCTCACTTGAGCTCCATAGGCCGCCTCGTCGTGGACGTCGTGAGCTTGGGCCAGACCCAATGCCTTGAGTTCTGCGTGTTACCGCCGCCCTCCAGCAACACCATCCCACTGCTCGCCGAGAATGGGCAGCAGTTCATGTCCTTCTCCCGTGCCTATCCAGTCGCCTTCTCGTGGCTCACCAGGCTTACACTCAAGAAACTTGTGTTTGGACATTCGGACGTCACCGACCTCATTACCGCTTGCGGTAGGCTCAGGCATCTCTACCTCAGCTTCTGCAGACTAGCTGATCCGTTCTCCGCGCTCAAGATCGACGTGCCGCGCTCTGGGATCCAGGAGCTCGAGTTCTCCTTCGTTGGGTGCACGGGAATTGAGCTCATTTCTGTCCCTAAGCTTAGGCGAGTGGGGTGCCAAAATTGGATCTTTGAGAATCCTCCAGTGTGCTTCGGCTACGTTCCTGAGCTTTGTGTTGTACAACTCTTTTCTAAAGCTAAGGAATGGCAGGTGCCATTCGCGCTGAGCGAGTGCCTGTCAAGGACAGGGAGTGCAATGAACCTGTCAGAATTGTATCTCGATTTTTTGCACCAAATGGTAAAGCTAATTTCTGCATACCACTCAAATATCTTCTGCATCAACATACCATATGTTCTTCTCTACCAATTTCAGCTGTGTATTTATGTTCTTGCTGCAGATTTGGATTCAGCCTGAACATCTGAAGCAGCTCACTGCTATATTCAAAAGCCTCACCTCTGTGTTTCTTTTGGGTATCTTCAGTGAGTGTGATCTGAACTGGACATTGTTTATCCTTGAAGCTGCACCTGCCCTACAGGATATTGCAGTAAGTGTTACTTAGCCTTCTTTTTAATTTAGTCCAAATCTTAGCATGTACATGTCTCATTCTACATTTTTACAATGATATGCTTTTCTGATATACAGCATAAAAAATATAGCAGAAAGTTGATCTAATTTCCGACCACTCACCTACGAAAAGTAGCGCATAGAAGACGCATTGTAATTTTGCAGCAAGACAATGTCCATGCACGACCCAGAAAAAAACCCTGCCGGATCGTTTCTCATGTTAGAGTTCTCCAAAAATTCATCCTATGTTTTTTTTTGAGGAGGAAAGCCCTGGCCTCTGCATCGAGTGATGCAAATAGCCCACTTGAGTCTTGATTAAAATTGTTTATTACAAAGTATCTTGGTCTATAGAAATAGTAGGAATACAGTTGTAGCTTGATAAGAACCACGGAAGAATATTCATGTGTCATACTTTACCTAGGATTTAATTCATGTAAATTCCTCCAAAACTCTAGGGGCCTCAACTTATATTTACTTGCAATTGTTGTCACGTTGTCCTTCATGGGTTGGTGGCAAGTTTAATTAACATGTGTTATTTACTTTCTATGTCCTTGCTTGAAGTTATCTCGACATTCATGTATCAAGACTCCCGAGAACAGTGCCGAGAAGAGGAACGTGGTGTGGAAGCCATCCAAGGATTTGAAGCACCTGAACTTGAGGGTGCTGCTGATCCAAGGGTGCGAGGATGAAGACAAGGTGACTAACTATGCAAGGCTAGTCATGGAACGAGCTGTGGGGCTGAAGAGAATCCTGTTGTGTGATCAACTCCCATGCGAGGACTGCAATGCCATCAACCCAGAGCCTTCCCTGAGAAGATCCCAGGTTGATGAAGCTAGCAGGCATCGGATTAAGGAGCGACTCACACGTGGATCCTCCTCTTCCATGGACATAATAATCTGTTGATGGGTATAGTCACGGAATGGTCAATCGCACAACGCCTGCAGCTGCTAGAGTGATGACTCTGTATGAGGCGGAGTCGGTCGTAATCTTAACTTTTAGTTATCTGTAATGAGGAAATACTTAATTCGCAGTTTAGGTTAATTATGTGTGCACTGCAATCTTGATGCATGCTTTTCGTTATCAATGTACTGGGAAATTGCCTAGTGTATGCTGATCTGTTTACCTACTGTGGGCATCATTCAAATTCTCAGACCTGTTGAGGCCTTGTCATCTTTTCAGAATGTGTCTTTGGAAACCTTGCCTAGGCCCAGAGTGTGTCTTTGGGAAGCCTTGTGGCAACTAGGATTTGCCTTCTGAATTTTTCTACTGTCAATACTAGCATCTGACTGAAGTGAGGTTGAACGTGGTGACAGTGTAGAGAAAATATTTCTGCACCTTTTTTCCCGGCATTCATATTACTCGAGTGTTGTATTTTCATGCTTGGCCTTCCAAGGTATGTACTTATAATATCAGTGAACATCTCTCTGAACAGGGTGCAAATTATATGTAGACTGTCACATCGGTCGGTCATGAAACTGGAGCAGGGGAAGCGAGAAAGTTGCAGTCGTTGCATTCACTTGTTTGACGACACAGTATTTGTGCTGATTCAGAACTTTGATAAACAACCGAACAATGGACTACATGTCCCAGGCTCATCATGTGTCCAACTTCTTCACAAGAAGAAAAGGCTGGCTTTGTATTCTACTCCAACCAGCAGTCCAAGCCGCATACTGCACAGTCTGACCTGCAGAGAGGGATGTGCCGGTCCTGGAGGTCTATCGTGTGGCTTTGCTGCAGTGCGCATGGCTGCATGCGTGCGCCTGCGTGAGTGAGGTCGCAGGTGCTCAATTTAGAATTTTGAACACGGTGATTGCCTTGATTTCGTTCTGCAGAAACATGACCTGTAGGCAAACCATGAGTCCCCCAAACTACTGTAGCTCAACTGTCAATTAGGCAAGTTCAGAAAATTTTCTTTAGTGACGCAACCATAAAAAAATACCCGAAGAATTCTAAAGAGACAAATTTTAGCATGCTCCCTTTTACCTTTCCTTTTCACATGAGAGATAAGAGTTCATAATAGATCTGAGCCATTGATTTGATTAAGTAGTGGTCAGATTTACTCTTACCTTCTTACCTCTCATGTGAAAAGAGAGGGTAAGAGGGAGCATGTTAAAAGTACTTGAAGATTGATTCGCTCAAACCTATCCACACCATTCCTGATGTGAATTCTCGGCTTGTTTTAGCATTCTAGCAGCGGACACGTTTCTGATCTGAAGAATTCTTGCTTGGAGACCAGTTAAGCTCTCCTTTGGGTCGGAAGCGAACAAACGCAAGAGGCGGCATGGTTTCTATGGACAAAGAGAATTCTGAGAGAACAAGCTGCTCTCCTGTCACGCACGACCGCTCTATATATAGAACTTAACTAGCTACTCCTTCTCTAAACTAATATAAGAGTGTTTAGATAACTAAAATAGTGATCTAAACGCTCTTATATTAGTTTACGGAGGGAGTAGATGTTAATGTTAATGATTTTTTTTGTTTTTTTAATTATATATATATTTTTAGTTTATATAAATGTTAGATTAATGTCAACTGTTAGATGAATTAGATAGAAATACATGTTAGATATTAATGTCAAATGTTAGATGAATATTAGAATTAGTTAGATATTAATTAATATTAGATAGTAAGTGTTTAATGTTTCACCTATATGAACATAGGAAATTTCGTCTGACGATGAAAAAGATTTCATTATGTGCGAACACTGCGAAGACCAACGCGGCCTGTGCGACAGAAATTTCCTTGTTGATAATAGGCGCTTCAGCATCAAGCTGGATGAGACATTCGAAGTGGATACAGTAATTCACAACGGCAAGTATTTTTTTCGTAATAAAGCATGACTTATGCTTCATTTGCTTGAACTAATAATTTTAAAATTTCACTATTCTACTAGCGCATCCCCTGCCATGCTCGAATTTTTGTCTTGGATAAGATAGGTTTCAGTGCGATGAATGATATGGAGGTAAAGAGAGTTTACTTGAAGACCGAGCATGGTATATTTTCAACGTCAAATTATACAATGCAGACACGTACACACATTTTGAATGCAAAACTTGGCAAGCACTATGCAAGGTTTATGCATTTGAGCCTGATATGGTTATCACCTTTAATATTCGTCCGGAAGATGATATTGAAGGTAATAGAGACATCTGGGTCGATGTGCACACGCCTCCAGTTCTACCATTATGTGAGTTTTTCTCAACCATGTTTATGTCTTTGATATTGTTTATTCAAAAATAGTTGACAACTAATTTCTATTGTCAGCTTATTTCGGTTCAAGCAAACATGTCCGGCGCTTGGTAGACAGGACCTACTATTGTCCCGGGGCTGAACTAAACTGCGAGGAGATAAGTCATTATGTTTCATGGCTTGAGGATCTTCATACTGTCAAGACAAATTTTCTTCCTGCACCTAGAAATGTTAGTACTCAAAACGTGCGACCAATAATGATCGTATTGAACTATGGTCACATCTATAATAGAAAGATGGTAAGATTTTTACTATTTTTCCTTAGTGCATCTTTTGCATACATTATTTTTGAAGCTAAACTTTCATTGCTAAGTATATTAATTATTATACGATGTTTTTCAACAGGGACTCCTGATGACAGTTGTGCCTCAGTGGATCGAGACAAAAGGTCGCATGTCAATGGTTAGCTTACGACCAAGATATCCTACATTGCACATGAGTGCATTCAGGATTTCTGAAAGCGATGAATGCTTAATAGTGAAAGATTGGAGCAAAATTGTTAACGATCCCAGAGAAGTACTAGGGGGCAGCAAGGAGAAGCGCATCCCACTATTAGGAGACAGATTCATCTGCATGCTCCAGTATGATGAATCAGGAGAGCTATACATGTTCTATGCTATTTTACCTGAGAGGGAGCAGCAGGAGTGATTTAGCTAGTTCATGCTCTTAGTACTTGTCCTTTCATGTCCGTATTCTCGTCCTGAACTTAATTAATCTCAAATAGTGATTTGCTTGTGAACGCTTATAATATCATGACCATGTTGAACTCGATGATATCTTTGCTTCTGTTACAAGTGAATGTTTCTTCTTTAACCTAGTGTTGGTGGTGATTAGATAACGGTAATGACTATGATGATTAAATAGTGGTAATGACGACTACAATGATTTTTAGCTAGCTAGTATATATATACTGTTGTTGGTGATGATATGATGCAAGAGTTTATTTATATATTAATATGTGATGATGATGATGATGAGTTATTATATATATCATTTATGAAAAAATCACAAATTAGTTTGAACTGGATGGATCCTAGCTAAGTGATCAAGTATATATATATATGCCATATCCATATTACTTGATCACTTAGGTGATCAAGTAATATATATGGATATATGGCATATACTTGATCACTCAGCTAGCTATAGGATCCACATATGCATCCAGTCGAAACTAATCTGCGGTACTTTCACCTAATGATTTAACAATTCATTATAATGTAAAACAATCCTAAATTAAATTGATAACACAAATTTAAAGGAAAAATAAAAAATAAAACCAAAACCCACAAACATTTAGTACCGGTTGGTGTTACCAACCGGTACTAATGATCTACCGCACCCGTGGCCTGGCTCGTGCCATGTGGTGGCACTTTAGCCACGGGTGCACTAGGCGGCATGGTTTACCGGCACTAAAGGGGGGCTTAACCGGCACTAAAGGCCTTTACGAACCGGGACTAAAGCCTGATCAAGGATCTTGAGTTTTCACCCTGAAAAAAGTACGATATCCAAAAACAATGCCTTCAGCAAGGCCATTGGGCTTTCACCCTGGAAATCACAACTCGGTACTCAAGAGCACCACCAGAAATGTTTTCCACTTGTATTGCCGCCCCACTTGCCAAAGCCGCTGCTGCAAGTACTCAACACCCGACACATAGGAAAGACCTGTGCCATCATTTTTCAACGCAACCAAAAATCCTCTTCGCCATTACCAGTCTCCGATCGCAGCCACCATGACTTTGTTCACCTCTGTCAACACCGTGGAAATCTATACCTAGACATGTCCCACAGCACCGGCAAGACAGCGAAGCTGCTCGTCACGCCCTCATGAAGTCTCTCTGGCCGAACATGAGGGCGTGTACGACCAGGTCAATTTCGATAGCTATCCAGTGGCGCCATGTGCCAAAAGCTAAGATCTCCGAAAGGAAGACTAGAACCCGTCGGTGTTTAGATCAAGGAGGGCCGTCATGCAGCAGATCAAAATTTTGGAGCTCGAAGAAACAACAGGGCCAACCACCATGGAGCTCCCCTGGATCTCGACTGGCCAGATCTACATAATGTCGCCCTGCATCCTACCGTAGCCACCATGCAACCGCTCGAGTAGGTGTAGAGCAGCACCACGCCGAAGCATGGCCCACCAGTCACCGGCCCGCGCCGTGCGGCCCCACTGCGCCTGTAGGTCAAATCCGGCCACCGCAGCAAACAAGCACCACCGCCACAAACTCCCCCACGCCGCCACAACACCCACACAGACATCCACGCCGGCGAGCCGCCACGCCCCGTCAACCTTCGCCAGTGCCACGCCCATGCCCAAGGAGGCCGCCCGCGTCGCCCCATCGTGCTAGGGGAAGAAGACGCCCCGCCGTCGCCTGTGCCGGTTGGGCTTCGCCTCGCTGCGGCCTTGGACGGCGGCAAGGGATGGGGAGACAGGAGGTAGCGACCGGCACAGATCGAAGACCCCTCCCCGAGGCCTCGCGCGCGACGAGGAAGGGGGATAGTACGTACTGTCGTGAGGTATACATGCACGTACATCACTGCTCAACATGTTAGGGGTCGTAGCATTGTATTGATATATCTCAACCTATTGGCGTTCTTCAACTCAGGGTTTCTGTGCTTCTCTTGTCTACTGGGGCTAGTCCTCACGACTACGTGGCTCTCTAGTTCACATTCTCAGTAAATCCTGATCCCGAACTCGCCGGGGTCCCTGTGGAGTCCGCCCAGTTGGATCCACCCGGAGCTCGCTTCGTGCGCCGACCGGACCCATGGAAAATAGAATGGAACCGCAGGCCTTCCTATACCGCCGTCGGAAACCCACGCCTCGCTCCTTCCCCTACTATTCTTCAGTGTGTCCTCACTTGTGGCCGTTCTCAATGAGGAGCTAGGCGCGCCGCTCGACCAGGAAGACATCTCCAACCTGGCGTGTCTTAGAGCATCTCCAGCCCGTGCCCCCAACAAGGCCCCTCAGGCGATTTTTTGGCCACCAGCGATAAAAAATCGGCCCAGTCATGTTCCCAAGGGCTTATTTTTCGCCGGCTCAGGTCGAAATTGACGCCGGCGGACCCAACCTGAACCCGGTCCGCTGGAGGCGCTCGGGGGCGCCGGGCGAATCGTTTTTGGCGCGAAAGAGCCGCGGGCCCTCCTTACCAGCGACTCGTCTCTCTTCTCGCCGCTTTGTCGTCCTCATCACTTCGTTTCCCGCGGTGAATCAATGCCAAAGCTGCCGTGCGCTGCCGCGCCGGTCAGCCTCCTCCATTGATGCCTCACGGGCGGCGCAGTGAAGACCGGACGACGCGCGTCCCCTCGCCCGCCTCGTGTACATGCGGCGGCCACTCGTACGCGCGGCGCCTCCACCTATATAAGCCGACCCCAGCGCGCCGGTGACACGCACAGAGTCTCCACCGCCGACGCGCCATTTCTCCCCCTTTCCTCCCTCTCCTCTCGCCGTCTCCAATTCAAAGCATGGCCGAGCGCTTCCCAGGCGACGGCACGGCGGCGAACGGCTTCGGCCACCGCTACCTTCACAAGGACGAAGCTCGGCTCCTCTTCGAGACCGAGTACCCGGTCTCGCCGGACATGTGGGTGCCCGGGGCGTGGAGAACCAGCGTCAGCGGGGTCCCATCGGGGCGACGCGGCGTGCGGAGATCGCGCGTACCCGTGCATCCCTGCCGCGGGCGGCGAGGAAAGGTCCACGGTACGTCCCCGACAGCCCGCTCTGGGAGCTCGACTTCCGCCGCCGCCACACCGAGCAGCTCGAGGCCACCAACGGCGTCGTGCCCTCCGGAAGGCTCAACTCCGAAGGGCGGCGCCGATGGTGGGGCGTGCCCGGCCGCATGCTGGAGGCCGTCCTCGAGTACATCGAGGGCGGCAACACGCCGAGGCTGGAGTACTCCGCTCCCCCGTCCTTCTCTCGCCGACGTGGGAGCTCCTGGACACCGAGGCGCATGGACCCCGGGGTGTCCTCCTCCTCGTCCGGCCGCTCGTCCGGCTCTCCCTGCCTCCGCCCCGTCAAGCCGGAGCCCCAGGACATACCGGTCAGCCGGCGCACCTGCAGCTCAGTCGTCCGCATTGGCGACTCCACCCCCACCTCTGTCCGCCTCGTCCTTGTCAAGCCCAAGCCGGAGCCCGGCCTCCCCGCGGAGTACGAGGAGATAGCTCGGCGCGGCTTCTCCGACGAGGACGCCCTACAGTGGGCGCGGGACGACTACCTCCGCGACGAGATGGTCCGGCAGCGCCGGGCCCTGGAGGAGATAGCCGCCCGCAAACGTGGGTGCGAGGACGAGCACGGCGTCGTGATCCTCGACGGCGACGACGACGAGGACGCCCTTGGACCGTCCAACCCGCCGCGCCAACCGGGGGAGGGTTGCAGCTAATGATGGCAATTTTACTCATGGGTACGGGTACCCGCGAGTATCGCACCCGCATGGGCAGGGTATGGACATACTTTTATACCCATGGATAGTACCCATGCCCTACCCGTTAAGTCATGGGTAGGGTACGGGTATAACCTTGTACCCGCAGGTATACCCATACCCTGCCCGTTTGTGAACTAATGTTAATTTGTCATCAATTAGTCATTAATTTGTCATGTGACTCGTCTACTCCTATTGACTTAACAATATGTTGTGGTTTCTAAATTTTGATATTGGTCATTTACTCATCTACCTGTTATTGAGTTGAGATAATTGGATTTTTTTTGTCAAATGTGCTACCAATGAGCGTAAAATTGTGAACAACTTGTGTATTATTTGTTCTACCCGTTGGGTACCCAATGGGTACGGGTATCCGTCGGGTATGGGTATGGGTAAAGTTTCATACCCATGGGTACGGGTATGGGTAGAATTTTGTACCCACTGACTATACAGGTATGGGTATGGTATTACTCTACCCTGCCCATACCCTACCCATTGCCATCCTTAGTTGCGGCAGGGACGGCGGCCGCGGCCACGGCGACGACGACGACTACACGCGGTTCTACAGCCTCCTCGGCATGTAGAACTGCAAGGGCGGCGGGCGGCGAGGGAGACGGCGGGCCTAGTAGCGTTTTTTTCTTCTTTTATAAAATATTTTAAATATGTACGAACTCGCCAAAGTTTGGTTGAATTTGCGCCATGTTTGTGTCAAACTTTAAATTTTCAAAAAAAAAAACGTGGGCGCCGCGACTGGGGGACATCACGCCCCCAGCACGCGGTTTGTGCCAATGCGCCCCCAGGGGGCGATTTTTAGCGCCTCCTAGGGGGCCAACGGCTGGAGATGCTCTTATAACGCGACCAGAAGGGGCTACAGTAGTGGATCACTCATATTACCATGGTACTCGAGGAGTTGTACGTAATACATTAGACTACCCACAATGGAAGTAACATAGGTAGTAATATCACACATATCTAGATAAAATAAATGACGTGGCAAGCAATAAATGAAAAAAGAGAGGCATGTGGTAACATAGCTAGTTACTACTAGTATGAATAACAACAACACATATTAAGGCAAAATAAGTCTATAGCCTAATAAATAAAGTGATACATGTTACTACACATATGTTACCCCACTATAAAAGTAGTAACATAGAGTAGTAACATGGGCATGTTACTCCTTTATGTTACTACCTATTATGTCTAGTCTTATCCTATATAATTGCGAATATGGTGTATCCTAACTAGTTGTGTGCGCAACACCAATCTCTCCCGTCGCTGCTCCCTGTGGATATGTGCCAGCGTACCCCACCCAGCATTTCATATTCCAATTTTCTCTGAGCCATACGCCACGAATACAATCACATCGTATCTGCCCACCATACCTATGACATACTCGCCTACGAAAGCGACGGCACTACACCGTGACCCTGCAGCCCCCATCCGTAATTCAAAATTTGAATTACGGATTGCATGTCTAGAAGTCCCAGGCTCATCACGTGGCCAAGTTTTTCACGGGAAGAAAATGCAGAAAAAGCCACCATGGTAATGGGGATGCATTTACATGATCATACCTGTGCATTCTACTCCAACCAGATCCTGAGAGATCGAGCAGTGTGAACCAGGTTGAGTCGGCTTGAAAGGACTCATCCCATGGGAAACATTTTACTCGAGCTACTCCTCGGGATAATGAGAAAAGAAAAGAGAGGGGGCATACATGAACGACAAAGATGAAAAAATAGCCCTAGTGACAGTATGGAAGAGGGGCAGGAGGAATCAGATGGAACTGCAGACGATACTCTCCTGATTGAATCCATTGCCAGAGAGGCTTATGAAAAGGAAAACTTGGGTGGATCTCAAGAACAAGCTGAATGTGGATGAGATTCAGGTAGAACAAACTATGCTCGATTCTATTGCTGGTAATATATATGATATCTGTACTTCTCACTTGGGGGTGCATGAAAAATCCCAGGTGGAAGAAATGATGGAGGATGACACTAGCAAGGCTGGGGTGCGCTCTGAGTACATGGTACAGTTCCCTGTCTCATCCGAGGAAATGGAGGAGGTGATTCCTACCCCTCCACTTAGAACTGAAGATGAACTGAGATTCAGTACAAGAAATATGCAGAGCATGGGTGACAAGATTCAAGACAGAGCTATTGCAATTTCAAAAAAGAGAAACTTGGAAGGTAACTGCAACTTTAACTCATTTGATGTGCTTTCCAATAGTGATCTTATGATTAAAGCATCTAAAATGGGTGTGATTATCCCTGATAATAATTTCTCTACTATTGATATCCTGAGAGAGTTGGAGAGGGTCAGAAAATGTGACAATAACAATAATAATAATTCTAATGCTATGATAGATGAGAAAACGATGTTTATTACTAATGGGAAGGGGGATAAAACACCCATCAGTTCTGATTGGGCTGATGGGGAGGAGGATTTAGAGGAAAACTTCATCCTTGTGAGATCTAGGAAGAAGAGAAATCCTAAAATTTAGGTGGCAATATCCAGGCCTTTGACCAGGAGCCAGAAACCTGATTTATTGATGAAGAAAGGAAAATCTGGCAGCCCTGTCCATAATACCAGGGCCACCAAAGGGGAGAGGAAAAAGAAACCTGGTTAATATGATTGGTCTTTTTTGGACTTGTAGGGGTGCAGGAAAGAATGGGATGAGTTCCTGCCTTTCCCATATTATTAGAGATCATTCCCTTGACTTTGTTTGTCTGCAAGAGACCCATAAGAAGAAGTTTCAGGATGGTTATCTTAGGAAAATTGACCCTTGTACTGCTTTTGATTGGGAGTGGATCCCATCTACGGGAAAATCCGGGGGAATACTGTGTGGAGTTAGAAGAGAGAGATTTGAAGTGGTTGCTTGGAGGAAAGGCAAATTTATCCTCCAAGTTAATGTATATGATATCAAAATTAAGAAAATTTGGACCCTATGCAATGTATATGGAGCAACCCATGATAAGGATAAGCAAGAATTCCTCGTTGAATTAGCTGACTTTTGCGCTCATGTACAAACCCCCTTGTTAATTGGGGGTGATTTTAATATTCTCAGGCATGAGGGAGAGAAAAATAAAAACTGGCATCGCTCCCCTTACACAGATATGTTCAATTCTGTGATTAACGCGATGTGCGTTAGTGAAATTCACATGAATGGGGGGATGTATACTTGGACTAACAACCAAGCCCATCCGACCCTGGAAAAGTTAGATAGAATCCTTATGAGCAGTGATTAGGAGGACCTTTTTCCTCAAGTTAATGTTAGGAAAATTGTTAGAGACATTTCTGACCATAATGCTCTTTTGTTGTCCTCTGATAACCATGTTGTCAGAGTCCCACAGCAAAGAGAATTTAGGTTCGAAATCAGTTGGCTCAAATCTGAAGAATTCCTAACTTTGGTGGAAAAGATTTGGAGCCAATATGTTAAAGCTACAGACCCCATTGATGGGTTAAACATCAAACTGAAACGCTTCAAAAAGTTCTTTAGAGGCTGGGGTTCTAATAAGTTTGGGCATTAGAAGATTCGAAAAAGAAACATCCACTAGTAGAAAAGGGGGCTTTGGTCCAGGCCGGGTAACCCCATAAAATAAAATAAGTTTCCCATGTGATATGTGGTCTAGTTGTTGGGAAAATTTACAAATATGAATTTCGACTTTATTTACAAAATCTCTGTGGAATTTGTAAAATGGGCATAACTTTTGCATACGAACTCGGATTAAAAAGTTTTTTATATGAAAAATCATCTACTTGAAAAGTGTTTGCAAATTTGTAGAATCCTCAAATTCCAAAAGGAAAAAAAGTTATGCTCAAATTTCAGTTTTTTTAAATTTTCATTAAATCTGGTCAAACTATGGTCAAACTACTTATTCAAGAAGTATTAGTGTTACTAAATAATTATTCAAGAATATTAGTGTTATTAAATAATTATTTCAGTTTTTTTGAATTTTGGTCAAATCTGGTCAAACTATGGTCAAACAATGGTCAAACAATGGTCAAACTACTTATTCAAGAAATATTAGTGTTACTAAATAATTATTGTTTTTTAGAACAATTTCAAACTCAAACAGTGAAATATGTGACTTCATGCTCAAGCTAAACTCCTGAGGGTTAATAGGATTAACATCTTACTATTGTCAGGAAAACAACGAATGCAGACTTGGAAACGAGGGAGAATAGAACCTGGAAGTTAAGCGTGCTCAGGCTGGGGGAGTGGGAGGATCGGTGACCGTCCGGGAAGTTAGATGATTTGGAATGATGAGGGGTGATTAGAGTTATATTGAGCAGTGATGAGAGGGGTGATTAGAGATTAGAGGTTAAAATAATTCAGAAATTTGAAAATAAAAAAATTTCAAAAAAAATTTCAAAAAAATCAGAAAATTTCCTTTAGTACCGGTTGGTGTTACCAACCGGGACTAAAGGTGGACCTCCAGGCAGCGGCCACGTGGAGGGCCTTTAGTCCCGGTTCTGGTTTGAACCGGGACTAAAGGGTCAGGGCATTAGTAACGACCCTTTAGTCCCGGTTCAAGAACCGGGACTAAAGGCCCTTATGAACCGGGACTAAAGGCCCTTTTTCTACTAGTGATCAGAGAAGAGTTGGCAAAAATTGAGAAAGAAGAAGAGGGGGGTATGATAGATCCAGCTATGTTCTGCAGGAAAACTGAACTGTTAGTGGAACTAAATGAAATATTGGTAAATGAAGAACTATTCTTACTACAGCAATCTAAAGAGAGATGGCTACTTAAAGGGGATAGTAATTCTGCTTACTATCAGAAAATCGCTAATGGCAATAAGAGGAAAAACACTATTCACTCCCTAAATGTAGGGGATACAGTCATAGAGGGGACGAAGGATCTTTTAAATCATGCTACTGAATTTTATAAAGATCTTTTCGGGCCGGCACCTGGAAATTTGCTCCAGGTGGATCCTAATATATGGGGGGTGGAGGAGAAGTTAAAAGCTGAGGACAATGAAACTTTATGTAGACCCTTCTCAGAAGAGGAAGTCAAAAATGCTCTATTTGGAATGAATAGCAACAGGGCCCCTGGCCCTGACAACATTCCAGCAGAATTCTACCAACACTGTTGGGAGATTGTGAAGGGTGATATTATGAGGCTTTTTGAGGCCATGTATGAGGGAACACTCGATTTTCAAAGGTTAAACTACGGGGTCATTACTCTGATTCCTAAGATCAATGGCGCGAACAAAATTCAACAGTTCAGACCTATTTGTTTACTTAGATGCCCATATAAGTTGATCACAAAGGTGTTAGACAACAGAGCAGCCCCCTATGCTGACATCTTGTTTAGCAAGCACCAAAATGCCTTTATTAAACACAGGAGTATCATGGATGGGGTACTTACTTTACATGAGATTGCATCATACTCATATTAAGAAGAGAGTTGGCATCTTTATTAAACTTGATTTTGAAAAAGCTTACGATAAGGTTAATTGGGATTTCTTGCTTAAGTGTCTTGAGATCAGAGGCTTTGGTAAGATTTGGTGCAGTTGGATGGAGAAAATTCTCCACAATGGCACAGTTAGTGTAAAGTTAAATAATACCTCGGGGCCTTACTTCCAAAGCCACAAAGGGGTGCGACAAGGAGACCCGGTGTCCCCTTTCTTGTTTAATATTGCTGTCGAGTGCTTGTGTAAGATGGTATTGCAAGCACAAGCAAACGGGTTAATTGATGGGTTGGCCTCGGATTTGGTAGATAAGGGAGTGGCCATTCTGCAATATGCAGATGACACAATCCTGTGCATTGAACATAACCCTGAAAAAGCGCTCAACCTGAAACTGTTGTTGTATATGTTCGAACTCATGTCAGGACTGAAAATTAACTTTCAGAAAAGTGAAATTCTTAGTGTGGGAGGAGATGATAATATTTTGAAAGAATATGCTGATATTTTTGGTTGCCAGATTGGGCATTTCCCAATGAAATATCTTGAGGCAAAATTTGTCAAGAGATGTGAATCTGGACTGGGAAGTAATGCCTCCTCGGGGGCAGGTTGACTTTATTGAATGCTAATATTTCCAGCATTGCTTACTATTATATGTCCATGTTCCTTTTGTCTAAAACCATCATAGAGAGGTTGGATAAACACAGAAGGAAATTCTTCTGGCAAGTGACTAAAAACAGAAAAAGATACTACCTGGTTAGATGGTCAAGGATCTGTAGATCCAAGGAAAAGGGGGGTTTGGGTGTGAAAGATCTCCACAGGCAAAATATTTGCCTTTTGGTGAAATGGTGGTGGAAACTTGAGATGAAACAAGGGCTTTGGCAAGATATTATTAGAGCCAAATACTTTGGTAGAGACACGGTAGCCTCGGTTATGGGGAGAATCACTGATTCTCCATGTTGGAAGGCCATTATGAAAGTGAAAGATCTGTATATGGTTGGGAGGAAAGTGGTCGTGCATTCTGGTAACATAGCTAGGCTATGGACTGATCCAGTTGGCGACCAAGCACCATTTGCTGAACAATTTCCTCAGCTTTTTGCCATCTGCAATAATCTTGACTGTGTCGTGAAGGACTGTTTGGAGGCTAACCTTGTCGCCTTCTTCCGAAGGAGATTGAACTCTGAACTTAATGAGCGATGGAAGAAAATGTTTTTGACGGTTAGGGAAACCTGTATATCTACAGAAAGTGATGGTATCAAATGGGGGCTGGGTCCCAAGCCCTACTATACCACTAAAGCTCTATATACTTACCTGGAAAAAAACATTGCTAGTTGCGATTATCACTGGATATGGAAAGCCCGTATCCCTTTGAAAATACAAATTTTCATGTGGCAGCTATCGCAAGATGCAGTGCTGACCAGAGAATTGATGAAACGTCGTGGATGGAAAGGGGAACTCAAATGTTCCTTTTGTGGGGAGTGAGAAACCTCCCAGCATCTCTTTTTCACTTGCCCAGTTGCCAGGGTTATCTGGAGAGTAGTTGGATGCATGTTTGGCACAGATTTATGCCCTGACAACTTGTGGCAGGCATTTGTTTGGTGTTATACTTTTTTCCCGGGTGGCGATATCTTTTATACGGTGGGCATTGCAGCTCTATGTTGGGCTATTTGGACCTGCCGCAACCGAGCTACTTTTGAGCACACCCCTCTCAAAACCCCGTTTGAATGCATTTTTTCTGCGTGTGCACTTCTTTGTTACTGGGCAGGACTGATGAAGCAGGAGGATGCGGCGAGCCTGATGGCTAGAGGAGCTCTGCTGAAGGACAACGCGTCTCTCATGATGAGGATCTGCGCAACGGCGCACCAGGATGGAGGAGTGCGCTGAGAAAAGATTAAGAAGAAGGAAGAAGATCTACTGCGTCTTTTGCTTTATTGCTTTTGGTCGAGATACCTCCTGCGTGAGGTTGTTGTGGAGCATGTTGCTCTAATGTGAGCAGTGGTCTTTTGGAAAACTGTGAGTTAGATGTTGGGGTCCTGGATTTATAGTGTCGTCGGGTTTTCGTCCCATGGTGAGTAATCTTGATGGCGAGTGCTCATGGTGGGTTTCCCGGCGATGCTTGAACCCGCTTTCGTCTTTCCCGTCCTATTTGCTGAACTTGGTTGTATTTCCGTTATGTTTAAGTAATGGAAAGGGGATTCGCCTGGTTCAAAAAAAAAAACATTCTACTCCAACCGGCAGTCTAAGCCGCATACTACACAGTCTGACCTGCAGAGACGGATGCGCCGGTCCGGAGTCTCTGTTGCAGGTGCTCAATTTCAAAAAGTGAACGCAATGATTGATTTGGTTCTGCAGAAACATGACCTTTATGCAAACCATGGTGGTCCGGGAACTACTACAGCTGAAGTGTCAATGAGGCATGTTCAGAATAAACGCACAACTTCAGAAGATTTCTTCAGTGACGCACCCAAAAGAGAAAACTAAACAATTATGAAGATTGCTTCGCCCAAACCTATTCACACCCTTCCTTACCTGAATTATCGGCTTGCTTTAGCGTTCTAGCAGCGGCGACGTGTCCGATCTAAAAGGTTCTTGCTTCGGAGCCTAAGTTCTCGGGTCGGGTGTTTCTGCCGGGTGCAAACCCACAATCCATAGTAGAGTAGAGACGCATAATTCAGGAAAACAAACGCAAAATTCAGAGCAAATACGCATAATTCAGGCAAACAAATGCACAATTGAAATTCCCCGTCGCCGGCCGGAATTCAGAGTTCTTCTCAGGTCCAAAGCAAATGAGCGCAAGAGGAGGCATGGTTTCCATGGGCTTTCTTGAACCATCAACAGGCGGAGAGGGCCGAAGAGAATTCAGAGAGAACTGGATGCACGAAAATCCCCACAACGCTTGGCAAACTCTCAAGCTGCTAGCCCGGAGCTCCACGGACACTACTCCGTGACGCACAGAACACGCGCAGAGCGCACGGGCGGACATGCAGATTGTCTCGCACCAACCGCTGCTACATTGCTCCGATTCTTTGTCACGGAGCGGCTAAGTGAATTAGACGCATTGCATGCATTCCCGGTGCCTCCCATTGCCACACCTACCTATGTACGTCAAGTTTTAACGCCACACTGTCCAAGACTTCGAAGCAACCCAAGCACATGTTGAAGTATCAATTTGATACTCAAGTGCAGCAATTGTTGGAAGTCTCGTATTTATAGAAAGAAGTGGCACCGTGAAGTAATAGTACAGTCCTTCACACGTTTGGTTGCATCTCTTTGAAAGGTGCTAGTACTTTACACAAGGTTACGTTAATTAATTTGGATCGGAGGAAGTAGATAATTTCACTACCCGGTTTACTCCGAAAGATACGACTAGATTTGTACGGTTGAAGTTCTGCATACACCAATCGTAAAGTTAGGATGAAGGCAACATACATATAGTTGTTGTTGCCTTGGAACACCTATTTCCTTTGCTCACGGTACAACATGTTTACATTCTTTTTAACTCTAGGGCATTCCCGAAAAGTCGAAAGCATTGGGATCATGGTCTGCTAAAGAAGAACTTGAAAACGGAAGTACGTACTATCGTGACGTACATATACACGTACATCACTCTTCAACGTGTTAGGGTTGTAGCATCGTATTGATGTCTCAACCTATTGATCAGTTCTTCAACTCAGGGTTTATGTGTTTCTCTTGTCTACTGCGGCCAGTCCTCACGACTACGTTGCTCTGTAGTAGTTCACCATTCTCATCAGAATACTGCTCCTGAACTCGCTAGGTCCCCGTGGAATCAGCTCAGTTCGATCCTCCCAGAGCTCGCTTCTGCCTCACCGGACCCACGGGAAATATAATGGAACCGCAAGCCCTCTTACGGCCGTCGGAGACTCACACCTCGCACTTTCCTCTACTATTTCTCAGTTCCTCCGTTCTCATCGACTATGCGTCATTCCTTTCTTGAAGGCGCCGTCACGGTGGCCCTGCGTCCTTCGTGTTACTCCGGGTGGAAACCTCGATTCAATGGATCGGGCGGTGGTGGCACTCCTGTGTCGTTTCTTTCTTAGAGGCACCGCTTACTGGTACATCGAGTTTCGTCTTCGTCTCCTCGCGGTGACTCGTTCACGGTTGAGAGCTCCTTAGATCCCTAGCTATGCTCTATCTGTCCACTTCTCGTTTGCTTTGGGGTAGTTGGGCTAGTGTCGTTGTTCATCAGCTCCCTTATATCTGCCTTGGGTGTGTATGTGGTGTTAGGTTGAATGCATTCTATATGTTGGTCGTGCTTTTATATATAGAAGAACGCCATTTTCAGTAATGACACAACCAAAAGAAAAGAAAAACTAGAATTCAAAGATTGCTTTGCCCAACCCTGCCCACACCATTCTTGATATGAATTCTCGGCTTGCTTTAGCGTTCTAGCAGCGGCGACATCTCTGATCTGAAGAATTCTTATTGGAAGCCAGCTAAGCTCTCGGGTCTGGTGTTTCTGCACAATTCAGAGAAGATACACATAATTCAGAGCAAAGATGCACAATTCAAGCAAACAAACGCACAACTGAATATGGACCACCACGTCGCCGACCAAAATTCAGAATCCTCGTCAGGCCCGGAGGCGAACAAATGCAAGAGGCGGCATGGTTTCCATGGGCTTTCTTGAACCATCGACAGACGGAGACGTCCGAAAAGAATTCAGAGAGAACTGGATGCACGAAAATCTCCATGACGCCTCTCTCACGCACGAGCTGCTCACCCGGAGCTCCACAGATGCTACTGCATCATGCAAAGAAGACGTGCAGAGCGCGCGGGCGGACATGCTGATTGTCTCGCACGAACGGCTCCTACATTACTCCCAGCCTCGATTCCGGAGCGGCTTGGTGAATTCGACGCATTGCATGTACTCCCGGTGCATCCCATTGCCACATATATGTATGCCAAGTTTTAATACCACACTGTCCAAACTTCGAAGCAACTCTAACCCGAGCACATATTGAACTATCAATTTCATCCTCAAGTGCAGCAATTGCTGGAAGCTCCTATTTATAGAAAGAAAATTGGTGCCACCGTGCAGTAATTGTGCTGTCCTTCACATATTCGTTACATTTCTAAATGGTACTAGTAGATTATAGCTAGATAAGTTTACTGCCGGTTTCACTCTGAAAGAAAGGCCTACTATGGTTGAACGTTTGCATACACCAATCAAAAAGTTAGAACACTTCTGCTTTGATAGACCCCCCTAAACACAAGAACGGCTCAGATTAGCCCATACCTCTTCATAATAAAGGACATGATGGTCATATTTTGTTGTGTATGTTTTTCTTTTTAGAATATCCATTCGATGTATACATATAGGCCGTACACTTGCGCGCTGGGCCGTCCCAACCATCTCTTTAAATTGCAAAAATATATGAGTGTGCCAAGATTCGAGACAGGAACTTTTGGTTCAAAATGCAACGCCATAACCAACTTGCCACCACCACTTAACATGGTTGTAGGTGTCTTTCTTATTCTTTTCTTCTATCCTCTTTTTTCCCCCAATTTTCTTCTTTACTTCTTTCCTTCTTTCCTTTTTCTTGCTCTTTTTTTTCTCGTTTTTAACGGTTTCGTCCCAGATTTATTTTCCTTCTCTATTTCTTATTTTTCGTTTTCCTTTCTTTTTTGTTCATTTTTTATTTTCCCTTTTCTCTTGCAATGTGCAAACTTTTTCCAATTTCGTTTTTATGAATGAATGAACTTTTAACAAAATTTGCGAATATTTTTTCAAACTTGGTGAACGTTTTCCTAAATCGATAACCTTTTAAAAATTCATAAAAAATATTGATGAACATTTTTTGAAAATAGATGATTTTTTTTTTCAAAATTGATGTTCCTTTTTCTCAAAATTGATGAAGTTTTTCAAAATGAATGCATATTTTCAAAGTAGATGAACTTGTTTTGCCAAAATTTTCAAAATCGATGAACTTTCTCAAATCCTTCAGAAAAATCTACAAACATGAATATTTTTCTCAATTCATGTTCCAAAAAATGCAAAACTTGTTGAAACCCGAAACCACATGACATGGTGCCTTAAATCGATCATACAATGACATGAAAAAAAACTGAGACCATTTAAGAGATGTTGAGAAATGGGCTACTCCCAATTGGACTCTTCTGTTCTAACCGAACAGTCTCCGTCGAACATAGTATTTTTGGAAATCTCAAGACTGACCCAAACTTCCGTAAGCAGGTAGGCGTGCCCAAGGTAGTCATTTACGCCGGGTTTGAATGATTTCCTACACCATATGCAAGTTGCGACACGTCCCGCCATTTATCGACCATTTTTTACCGAGAAAACTCCAGAAAATACAAAATTTGTCGAAAAGCAAAGCAACTTGGCATGGTGCCATAACTTGGTCATACAAGCCACTGGAAAAAAGGATGTCGAAAAACAACATGCTATGAGATGAAGCCTTGTATTTTATGAATATTTGTATTCCAATGTTTGTACCTTTTTTTTACAATTGTGTCTGTTCAATGTTTGTATAATTTTTTAGAATGCGAATGTTATAATTTATGAACAAAATTTGAATAGGCAAACTTTTTTTGAAATTTTGGAAAAATGGAAATGGAAAAGAAACAAAAAACTATCAGCAAAAAAGAGAAAGAAATAGTGGAAAAAGTCTGAGTAAGCTGGTTGGTAAAGGATAGTTCTAGTAGTTTGCGTTTTTGTAGTTAGACATTTGAGCTTATCAGTTTGTGTACCTAGCGGCGAGCGGTCGGCAGTGAGAGTTACAGGGTTTGATCCGCTCATTGCCCTTTCCTTTTAAAGGTAGTTTCCCTGTTTTCGCGTGCGATAATGGACGGGGCCAGTCGAGGCAGCATACTGTGCGTGGCACCTTCTATCTGACTCTACTTCCCGAAGGCGAACCCTATTTGCCGCCCGAGGGTGTCAAACTGTCATGGCTTTGTTGAAATAAAGCGACCCACACGATATGCGTTGGCCCACTTTGAACGAGCAACCGGTTTTGGGAAAATGTTCACTGTGTATAAAAAGTGTTCATCATGTCTACTAATTTTATTCAACGTGCATTTCAAAAATATTCAGCATATATTTTAAAGAATGTTTAGTTTGTATTTGAAAGAAAAACACCGTATACTGGGAAAATGTTAAGTGCGTATTTTAAATTCACTTTTTTAGAAAATTGTTCATATTTAAGAAAAGAATATTCTATTTTTTTATGATTTTGAAACATTGTTGGCATTTTCAAGAAATTTTGTTCGCATTGTTTTGCAAAAGTATTGGAAAAGAAAAGAAAAAGTCGGATCTGCAATTCTAAATAGTACTTTAAATGTTAGCACTGCCTTTTAGCCGTACTCAGTTACTAGGCTGTCTGGTTAGCATCGGTTCCATTCATGGCCAGGTTGTGAGTTCGATACCAGGTGCAAGTGCTTTTATTTTTCGCATTTATTACGAATATGTGTCTAAATTTTTTTATTAATACGTGTACAACAGACTACTGTATAATTTGTGAAATGTCTATATTGCCCTTTATACGCTTTGTGAGGGGGATCTACCGAAGCATTGCTCAAGTTAGAATAAACCTAGTAACGTATATATATTTGCTGTTTCATTCGAACACCTATTTTGGTATCTCACGGTACAACCTGTTTGCATTCTTTTAAGAACATTCTCATTTTTTGAAGGAAAACGATCATTTAAACCTCCGGGATGCGCCGGTCGGAGGTCGTTTGGGTAGCTTTGCTGCAGTGCACGCAGCTGCATGCGCGCGGCTGTGTGAGTGGGGTCGCAGGTGCTCAATTTTGAATTTTGCTGCCCCTCAGGAACAAGCAAGCCGGTTACAAAGATCAGCTTGAATGTTGGAACAAATGTACAAAATGACGTATGGGTTCCAGCAGTACATACGGGCAAGAATGTAGTTCACTTAGAACTTGGGAGTGGTAGTGACGTGCCAAAAAAAAAGGTGCACACGACGTCATTTAGTAATTCATCCGGGTTAGTACACCTTGTGTAAAAAGCAAATGCAAAAAATGTCCGCTCGGACGGAAGTGGAGTATTTGCTCCCAAGCTTAAATGCTTCCTGATAAACAATAAAATCGAACAAAATAAATAACTAAATCAAAAAGTTCTGAATATTTTTTGTGATAAACTTTAACAAATGTTTTGTGTGCTTGTAAAAGATTATCATGAAAGGACATTCGTGGAAGTCGTGGCATAAAAAACAAAATTGTCACTCCAAAAATGCTATTTTTGCAAGAATTTTGGAGTACTGATTTTGTTTTATTTTTCATGACTGCTACAAATGTTATTTCGTGATAAAAATTTTCAAGCATACAAAAGATTTGTCAAAGCAAGTCACAAAAAAATTCAGTTTTTTTTCATTCTTTTTTTGGTTTTACTATTCATCCCGAGCTCATTTGAGCTCGAGAGTAGAAGAGAATTTGAGGAATAAGTCATTCGCGAAAACCGAGGACGCACTATATTTTGAAACGGAGGGAGTATGTTATTAAATGTTTCTCTTTTCTCATTAATTACTTACCACATCTTTTATTTTGCCTAAATATATGTAATGTAACAAATTATGTTACTCCCACTATATGTAGTCTAAGAGTGTAGAATCGGGGGAGAGAGGGGTGGCGGCTGGGATAGAAAGATGGCCTGGTATTGTATTCTATTGGAGTTAGGGTTTCCTGTACAAGGGGGCAGCATATATATAGGCTGCAGGGTTACATGGGCCACATGGGACACATGGGCAACATGGGCCATAAAAGCGCGCGCACACACACACACTAAAATACAGATAAGACACAACCCAACACTCCCCCTCAAGAGGGATGATAGATATCTATCATGCCCATCTTGTCACAAGCAAGATTGCTGGTTTCCAAACCTTTTGTCAGACAATCGGCGACTTGTTGTCCAGAGCTCACATGAGTTATCTTGATGATTCCTGCATCCAGTTTCTCTTTGATAAAGAATCTGTCTATCTCCACATGTTTTGTTTTGTCATGTTGCACTGGATTATTAGCAATGCTGATTCCAGATTTGTTGTCACACCACACATTCAGAGGATCTTGTCTGAGCACTTTCAGCTCAAGCAGAAGGCCTCTTACCCATAACATCTCACTCAGCCGTTGAGACATTGCCCTATACTCAGCTTCTGCAGTTGATTTTGACACCACCGGTTGTTTTTTGCTTCTCCATGATACCAAATTTCCACCAACAAACACACAATAGCCAGAGGTTGATCGTCTATCATCAAGACAGCTAGCCCAATCAGCATCGCTATAACCGTCAACATTCAAATGGCCATTACTCTTGAACCAGAGTCCCATACCAGGGCTGCCCTTTAGATACCTCATGATTCTATAGACAGCATCAAGGTGTCCACTTCTGGGGTCATGCATATATCTACTTACTACACTTACTGCATATGTAATATCTGGTCTAGTGTGACACAAGTGCAGAAGTTTGCCAACCAATTGTTGATATTTTGCTTTGTTAACTTGTTCACCCATCTGTGCTGTCAATTTGTGATTTTGTTCAATGGGAGTTGGGGCTGCTCTACATCCAAGCATTCTCATATCACTTAGGAGCTCTAAGGTATACTTCCGCTGAGACAGGGCTATTCCCCTTTTTGATCTTGCAACTTCGATACCCAGGAAATATTTTAGCTGACCAAGATCCTTAACTTCAAATGCTTTGCCTAGGCATTTCTTTAGTCTTCCAATCTCCTCTTCATTGTCTCCCGTTATTATGATGTCATCCACATATACTGCAAGAATAGTAATCTGTTGCTTGGAATGTTTATAGAAAACAGTGTGATCTCCATTGCATTGTTTATACTCCATACTGCAAACTGCTTTCCTGAACCGGTCAAACCAAGCCCTTGGCGATTGCTTCAAACCTTAGAGAGATTTTCTCAATCTACAAACCTTCCCAACAGTCCTAGGTGTAGAAAGTCCAGGAGGAATTTCCATGTAGACTTTCTCTTGTAGATCTCCATGTAAAAAGGCATTTTTTACATCAACTTGGTGTAGTGGCCATCCAAAGTTAGCTGCACATGAGATTAGAATCCTCACTGTATTCATCTTTGCAACTGGGGCGAATGTTTCGTCATAATCAATACCATACGTTTGGTTGTACCCTCTGGCTACTAGTCTTGCCTTGTAATGCTCAACCTTACCCTCAGGATTCTGCTTCACTGTGAAGATCCACTTACAACTGACTGCCTTCTTCCCATATGGAAGATTCGCTAGCTCCCATGTTTTGTTCTTTCTCAGGGCCTCCAACTCTTCCATCATGGCTTCACACCACTTTGGATCTTGTCTTGCTTCTTTCCATTCTTTAGGAACAATCACGGCTTGAAGTGATGCGACAAATGCTCTAAATGAAGGTGATAGGGCTTCATAGGTGACATAATTACTGATGTCATGCTCAAGATTGCCCTTGCTCAAAGTTTTCCTTGCTACTTCCTTCTTGAGAGCGATTGGCAGGTTAGGTGATGCTTCTTCAGTACTTGAATTCTCATATGACTCCACTTCAGATGAGCTTCCTGTCGCTTGAGTTTCTTCTGACTGCTCCCCCTGTTCCATAGTTTCTTTTGACTGCTCCTCATGCACTTGTTCCTCCACAACTCTCTTCCTTCTTGTATACACCTGAGCATTCCTTTCCTCATTTGGTCTCTGCCACCTCTGCTATTCAGCCCCATCAACTACAACTGGAATGAAGGATCCCACTATTTTCAGGGTTGGTATTGGCTGCTCCTTGTCGCCATTGGTGCTGCACTCACCACTCAAGTTGCACTCCCCCTCTTGACCACCCTGCATAGATTGTGAGTGGTCAAGTTCTTTGAATAAAGTGCTGAGATCTGTCTTCTCACCATAGAAAGGCTCAGATTCTCGAAAGGTGACATCCATACTTATGAAGGAAATATGCCCTAGAGGCAATAATAATGTTATTATTTTATTTCCTTATATCATGATAAATATTTATTATTCATGCTAGAATTGTATTATCCGGAAACATAATACTTGTGTGAATACATAGACAAACTAAACGTCACTAGTATGCCTCTACTTGACTAGCTCGTTAATCAAAGATGGTTATGTTTCCTAACCATAGACATGTGTTGTCATCTGATCAACGGGATCACATTATTAGAAGAATGATGTGATTGACATGACCCATTCCATTAGCTTAGCACCCGATCGTTTAGTATGTTGCTATTGCTTTCTTCATGACTTATACATGTTCCTATGACTATGAGATTATGCAACTCCCGTTTTCCAGAGGAACACTTTGTGTGCTACCAAACGTCACAACGTAACTGGGTGATTATAAAGGAGCTCTACAGGTGTCTCCAAAGGTAAATGTTGGGTTGGCGTATTTCGAGATTAGGATTTGTCACTCCGATTGTCGGAGAGGTATCTCTGGGCCCTCTCGGTAATGCACATCACATAAGCCTTGCAAGCATTGCAACTAATGAGTTGGTTGCGAGATGATGTATTACGAAACGAGTAAAGAGACTTGCCGGTAACGAGATTGAACTAGGTATTGAGATACCGATGATCGAATCTCGGGCAAGTAACATACCGATGACAAAGGGAACAACGTATGTTGTTATGCGGTCTGACCGATAAAGATCTTCGTAGAATATGTGGGAGCCAATATGAGCATCCAGGTTCCGCTATTGGTTATTGACCGGAGACATGTCTCGGTCATGTCTACATTGTTCTCGAACCCATAGGGTCCGCATGCTTGAGGTTTCGATGACACTTATATTATTAGTTTTGATGTACCGAAGTTAGTTCGGAGTCCCGGATGTGATCACGGACATAACGAGGAGTCTCGAAATGGTCGAGACATAAAGATTGATATATTGTACGGCTATATTCGGACACCGGAAGTGTTCCGGGTGATTTCGGAGAAAACCGGAGAGCCGGAGGGTTACCGGAACCCTACCGGGAGTAGTAATGGGCCATATGGGCCTTAGTGGAGAGAGAGAAGGGCGCCAGGGTGGGCCGCGCGCCTCCTCCCCCCTTGGTCCGAATTGGACTAGGAGAGGGGGGGCGGCGCCCCCCTTTCCTTCTCCCTCCACACTTCTTTCCCCCTCCTAGTAGGAGTCCTACTCCTACTAGGAGGAGGACTCCTCCTGGCGCGCCTATAGGGGCCGGCTGGCCTCCTCCCCTTGCTCCTTTATATACGGGGGCAGGGGCACCCCTAGACACATAAGTTGATCCACGCGATCGTTTTCTTAGCCGTGTGCGGTGCCCCCTTCCACCATAATCCTCGATAATATTGTAGCGGTGCTTAGGCGAAGCCCTGCAATGATAGAACATCAAGATCGTCACCACGCCGTCGTGCTGACGGAACTCTTCCCCGATGCTTTGCTGGATCGGAGTCCGGGGATCGTCATCGAGCTGAACGTGTGCTAAAACTCGGAGGTGCCTGAAGACATACGACTACATCAACCGCGTTGTGCTAACGCTTCCGCTGTCGGTCTACAAGGGTACGTAGATCACACTCTCCCCTCGTTGCTATGCATCACCATGATCTTGCGTGTGCGTAGGAAATTTTTTGAAATTACTACGTTACCCAACAGTGGCATCCGAGCCTAGGTTTTATGTGTTGATGTTATATGCACGAGTAGAACACAAGTGAGTTGTGGGTGATATAAGTCATACTGCTTACCGGCATGTCATACTTTGGTTCGGCGGTAATGTTGGACGAAGCGGCCCAGACCGACATTACGCGTATGCTTACGCGAGACCGGTTCTCCCGACGTGCTTTGCACAAAGGTGGCTAGCGGGTGTCAGTTTCTCCAACTTTAGTTGAACCGAGTGTGGCTACGCCCGGTCCTTGCGAAGGTTAAAACAACACCAACTTGACAAACTATCATTGTGGTTTTGATGCGTAGGTAAGATTGGTTCTTGCTTAAGCCCGTAGCAGCCACGTAAAACTTGCAACAACAAAGTAGAGGACGTCTAACTTGTTTTTGCAGGGCATGTTGTGATGTGATATGGTCAAGACATGATGCTAAAATTTATTGTATGAGATGATCATGTTTTGTAACCAAGTTATCGGCAACTGGCAGGAGCCATATGGTTGTCGCTTTATTGTATGCAATGCAACTGCGCTGTAATGCTTTACATTATCACTAAACGGTAGCGATAGTCGTGGAAGCATAAGATTGGCGAGACGACAACGATGCTACGATGATGATCAAGGTGTCGCGCCGGTGACGATGGTGATCATGACGGTACTTCGGAGATGGAGATCACAAGTACAAGAAGATGATGGCCATATCATATCACTTATATTGATTGCATGTGATGTTTATCTTTTATGCATCTTATCTTGCTTTGATTGAAGGTAGCATTATAAGATGATCTCTCACTAATTATCAAGAAGTGTTCTCCCTGAGTATGCACCGTTGCAAAAGTTCTTCGTGCTGAGACACCACGTGATGATCGGGTGTGATAGGCTCTACGTTCAAATACAACGGGTGCAAAACAGTTGCACACGCGGAATACTCAGGTTATACTTGACGAGCCAAGCATATACAGATATGGTCTCGGAACACGGAGACCGAAAGGTCGAGCGTGAATCATATAGTAGATATGATCAACATAGTGATGTTCACCAATGAAACTACTCCATCTCACGTGATGATCGGACATGGTTTAGTTGATTTGGATCACGTAATCACTTAGAGGATTAGAGGGATGTCTATCTAAGTGGGAGTTCTTTAATAATATGATTAATTGAACCTAAATTTATCATGAACTTAGTACCTGATAGTATCTTGCTTATTTATGTTTGATTGTAGATAGATGGCCCATGCTATTGTTCCATTGAATTTTAATGCGTTCCTTGAGAAAGCAAAGTTGAAAGATGATGGTAGCAATTACACGGATTGGGTCCATAACTTGAGGATTATCCTCATTGCTGCATAGAAGAATTACGTCCTGGAAGCATCGCTGGGTGCCAGGCCTGCTGCTGGAGCAACACCAGATGTTATGAACGTCTGGCAGAGCAAAGCTAATGACTACTCGATAGTTCAGTGTGCCATGCTTTACGTCTTAGAATCGGGACTTCAACGACGTTTTGAACGTCATGGAGCATATGAGATGTTCCAGGAGTTGAAGTAAAAATTTCAAGCAAATGCCCGGATTGAGAGATATGAAGTCTCCAATAAGTTCTATAGCTGCAAGATGGAGGAGAACAGTTCTGTTAGTGAGCATATACTCAAAATGTCTGGGTATAATAATCACTTGATTCAATTGGGAGTTAATCTTCCAGATGATTGCGTCATTGACAAAATTCTCCAATCACTGCCACCAAGCTACAAGAGCTTCGTGATGAACTATAATATGCAAGGGATGAATAAGATTATTCCCGAGTTCTTCGCAATGCTGAAAGCTGCGGAGGTAGAAATCAAGAAGGAGCATCAAGTGTTGATGGTCAACAAGACCACTAGTTTCAAGAAAAAGGGCAAAGGAAAGAAGAAGGGGAACTTCAAAAAGAACAGCAAGCAAGTTTCTACTCAAGAGAAGAAACCCAAACCTGGACCTAAGCCTGAAACTGAGTGCTTCTACTGCAAGCAGACTGGTCACTGGAAGCGGAACTGCCCCAAGTATTTGGCGGATAAGAAGGATGGCAAGGTGAACAAAGGTATATGTGATATACATGTTATTGATGTGTACCTTACTAATGCTCGCAGTAGCACCTGGGTATTTGATACTGGTTCTGTTGCTAATATTTGCAACTCGAAACAGGGACTACGGATTAAGCGAAGATTGGCTAAGGACGAGGTGACGATGCGCGTGGGAAATGGTTCCAAAGTCGATGTGATCGCGGTCGGCACGCTACCTCTACATCTACCTTCGGGATTAGTATTAGACCTAAATAATTGTTATTTGGTGCCAACGTTAAGCATGAACATTATATCTGGATCTTGTTTGATGCAAAACGGTTATTCATTTAAATCAGAGAATAATGGTTGTTCTATTTATATGAGTAATATCTTTTATGGTCATGCACCCTTATAGAGTGGTCTATTCTTATTGAATCTCGATAGTAGTGACACACATATTCATAATGTTGAAGCCAAAAGATGCAGAGTTGATAATGATAGTGCAACTTATTTGTGGCACTGTCGTTTGGGTCATATCGGTGTAAAGCGCATGAAGAAACTCCATACTGATGGGCTTTTGGAACCACTTGATTATGAATCACTTGGTACTTGCGAACCGTGCCTTATGGGTAAGATGACAAAAACACCGTTCTCCGGTACTATGGAGAGAGCAACAGATTTGCTGGAAATCATACATACAGATGTATGTGGTCCGATGAATGTTGAGGCTCGTGGCGGATATCGTTATTTTCTCACCTTCACAGATGACTTAAGCAGATATGGGTATATCTATTTAATGAAACATAAGTCTGAAACATTTGAAAAGTTCAAAGAATTTCAGAGTGAAGTTGAAAATCATCGTAACAAGAAAATAAAATTCCTACGATCTGATCGTGGAGGAGAATATTTGAGTTACGAGTTTGGTATACATTTGAAACAATGCGGAATAGTTTCGCAACTCACGCCACCCGGAATACCACAGCGTAATGGTGTGTCCGAATGTCGTAATCGTACTTTACTAGATATGGTGCGATCTATGATGTCTCTTACTGATTTACCGCTATCGTTTTGGGGTTATGCTCTAGAGACGGCCGCATTCACGTTACATAGGGCACCATCAAAATCCGTTGAGACGACGCCTTATGAACTGTGGTTTGGCAAGAAACCAAAGTTGTCGTTTCTAAAAGTTTGGGGTTGCGATGGTTATGTGAAAAAGCTTCAACCTGATAAGCTCGAACCCAAATCGGAGAAATGTGTCTTCATAGGATATCCAAAGGAAACTATTGGATACACCTTCTATCACAGATCCGAAGGAAAAACCTTTGTTGCTAAATTCGGAAACTTTCTAGAGAAGGAGTTTCCCTCGAAAGAAGTGAGTGGGAGGAAAGTAGAACTTGATGAGGTAAATGTACTTGGTCCCTTATTGGAAAGTAGTACATCACAGAAACCAGTTTCTGTGACACCTACACCAATAAGTGAGGAAGCTAATGATGATGATCATGAAGCTTCAGAACAAGATACTACTGAACCTCGTAGATCAACCAGAGTAAGATCCGCACCAGAATGGTACGGTTATCCTATTCTGGAAGTCATGCTACTAGATCATGATGAACCTACGAACTATGGAGAAGCGATGATGAGCCCAGATTCCGCAAAATGGCTTGAAGCCATGAAATCTGAGATGGGATCCATGTATGAGAACAAGTATGGACTTTGGTTGACTTGCCCAATGATCGGCAAGCAATTGAGAATAAATGGATCTTTAAGAAGAAGACTGACGCTGACGGTAATGTTACTGTCTACAAAGCTCGACTTGTCGCAAAAGGTTTTTGACAAGTTCAAGGGATTGACTACGATGAGACCTTCTCACCCATAGCGATGCTTAAGTCTGTCCGAATCATGTTAGCAATTGCCGCATTTTATGATTATGAAATTTGGCAAATGGATGTCAAAACTGCATTCCTGAATGGATTTCTGCAAGAAGAGTTGTATATGATGCAACCGGAAGGTTTTGTCGATCCAAAGGGAGCTAACAAAGTGTGCAAGCTCCAGCGATCCATTTATGGACTGGTGCAAGCCTCTCGGAGTTGGAATAAACGCTTTGATAGTGTGATCAAAGCATTTGGTTTTGTACAGACTTTTGGAGAAGTCTGTATTTACAAGAAAGTGAGTGGGAGCTCTGTAGCATTTCTGATATTATATGTAGATGACATATTGCTAATCAGAAATGATATAGAATTTCTGGATAGCATAAAGGGATACTTGAATAAGAGTTTTTCAATGAAAGACCTCGGTGAAGCTGCTTACATATTGGGCATTAAGATCTATAGAGATAGATCAAGACGCTTAATTGGACTTTCACAAAGCACATACCTTGACAAAGTTTTGAAGAAGTTCAAAATGGATCAAGCAAAGAAAGGATTCTTGCCTGTGTTACAAGGTGTGAAATTGAGTAAGACTCAATCCCCGACCAATGCAGAAGATAGAGAGAAAATGAAAGATGTTCCCTATGCTTCAGCCATAGGCTCTATCATGTATGCAATGCTGTGTACCAGACCTGATGTGTGTCTTGCTATAAGTCTAGCAGGGAGGTACCAAAGTAATCCAGGAGTGGATCACTGGACAGCGGTCAAGAACATCCTGAAATACCTGAAAAGGACTAAGGATATGTTTCTCATATATGGAGGTGACAAAGAGCTCATCGTAAATGGTTACGTTGATGCAAGCTTTGACACTGATCCGGACGATTCTAAATCACAAACCGGATACGTGTTTACATTAAACGGTGGAGCTGTCAGTTAGTGCAGTTCTAAACAAAGTGTTGTGGCGGGATCTACATGTGAAGCAGAGTACATAGCTGCTTCGGAAGCAGTAAACGAAGGAGTCTGGATGAAGGAGTTCATATCTGATCTAGGTGTCATACGTAGTGCATCGGGTCCAATGAAAATCTTTTGTGACAATACTGGTGCAATTGCCTTGGCAAAGGAATCCAGATTTCACAAGAGAACCAAGCACATCAAGAGACGCTTCAATTCCATGCGGGATATAGTCCAGGTGGGAGACATAGAGATTTGCAAGATACATATGGGTCTGAATGTAGCAGACCCGTCGACTAAGCCTCTTCCACGAGCAAAACATGATCAGCACCAAAGCTCCATGGGTGTTAGAATCATTACAGTGTAATCTAGATTATTGACTCTAGTGCAAGTGGGAGACTGAAGGAAATATGCCCTAGAGGCAATAATAATGTTATTATTTTATTTCCTTATATCATGATAAATATTTATTATTCATGCTAGAATTGTATTATCCGGAAACATAATACTTGTGTGAATACATAGACAAACTAAACGTCACTAGTATGCCTCTACTTGACTAGCTCGTTAATCAAAGATGGTTATGTTTCCTAACCATAGACATGTGTTGTCATCCGATCAACGGGATCACATTATTAGAAGAATGATGTGATTGACATGACCCATTCCATTAGCTTAGCACCCGATCGTTTAGTATGTTGCTATTGCTTTCTTCATGACTTATACATGTTCCTATGACTATGAGATTATGCAACTCGCGTTTTCCAGAGGAACACTTTGTGTGCTACCAAACGTCACAACGTAACTGGGTGATTATAAAGGAGCTCTACAGGTGTCTCCAAAGGTAAATGTTGGGTTGGCGTATTTCGAGATTAGGATTTGTCACTCCGATTGTCGGAGAGGTATCTCTGGGCCCTCTCGGTAATGCACATCACATAAGCCTTGCAAGCATTGCAACTAATGAGTTGGTTGCGAGATGATGTATTACGAAACGAGTAAAGAGACTTGCGGGTAACGAGATTGAACTAGGTATTGAGATACCGACGATCGAATCTCGGGCAAGTAACATACCAATGACAAAGGGAACAACGTATGTTGTTATGCGGTCTGACCGATAAAGATGTTCGTAGAATATGTGGGAGCCAATATGAGCATCCAGGTTACGCTATTGGTTATTGACCGGAGACATGTCTCGGTCATGTCTACATTGTTCTCGAACCCGTAGGGTCCGCATGCTTAAGGTTTTGATGACAGTTATATTATGATTTTATGAGTTTTGATGTACCGAAGTTAGTTCGGAGTCCCGGATGTGATCACGGACATAACGAGGAGTCTCGAAATGGTCGAGACATAAAGATTGATATATTGGACGGCTATATTCGGACACCGGAAGTGTTCCGGGTGATTTCGGAGAAAACCGGAGAGCCGGAGGGTTACCGGAACCCTACCGGGAGTAGTAATGGGCCATATGGGCCTTAGTGGAGAGAGAGAAGGGCGCCAGGGTGGGCTGCGCGCCTCCTCCCCCCTTGGTCCGAATTGGACTAGGAGAGGGGGGGCGGCGCCCCCCTTTCCTTCTCCTTCCACACTTCTTTCCCCCTACTAGGAGGAGGACTCCTCCTGGCATGCCTATAGGGGCCGGCCGGCCTCCTCCCCTTGCTCCTTTATATACAGGAGCAGGGGGCACCCCTAGACACACAAGTTGATCCACGTGATCATTTTCTTAGCCGTGTGCGGTGCCCCCTTCCACCATAATCCTTGATAATATTGTAGCGGTGCTTAGGCGAAGCCCTGCAACGATAGAACATCAAGATCGTTACCATGCCGTCGTGCTGACGAAACTCTTCCCCGACGCTTTGCTGGATCGGAGTCCGGGGGTCATCATCGAGCTGAACGTGTGCTAAAACTCGGAGGTGCCGTAGTTTCGGTGCTTGATCGGTCGGGCCGTGAAGACGTACGACTACATCAACCGCGTTGTGCTAACGCTTCCGCTGTTGGTCTACAAGGGTATGTAGATCACACTCTCCCCTCGTTGGTATGCATCACCATGATCTTGCGTGTGCGTAGGAAATTTTTTGAAATTACTACGTTACCCAACAACTTACACATGTGCGCCTTTCAGCAGGACTCCAACACTTATAGCCTCGCTGCCCTGCAGGATATCCAACAAATATGCATTTTACAGCTCGTGGATCCAGCTTTCCCACTGCTGGTCTGTTTTCTCTAACGAAGCAGGTGCACCCAAATAACTTCGGAGGAACTGAGAATTTGTTCTCCCCAAATAGCATCTCACATGGGGACTTCATACCAAGCATTTTTGAAGGCATCCGGTTGATCAGGAACGTTGCAGTCATGACAGCTTCACTCCACAAGAATTTTGGCACATTCATGGTGAACATAAGTGATCGAGCCACTTCTAAAATGTGTCGGTTTTTCCTTTCTGCAACACCATTCTGAGCAGGGGTATCTGGACATGATGTTTGGTGCATTATGCCTTGTGCTGACAGGAAACCTCCAAATTGCTTGTTTACATATTCAGTTCCATTGTCAGATCTGATCACCTGCACCTGCACATTAAATTGGTTTCGCACATAGGCATAAAACTCCTGAAAACATTGGAATACCTCATCTTTATGTCGCATGAGGTACACCCAAGTCATGCGAGTGTGGCAGTCTATAAATGTCACAAAATATTTCATTCCACTAACAGAAACAACAGGACATGTCCACACATCAGAGTGAATCAGCATAAACGGGGATATACTCCTTAGCCCCTTACTCAAATATGAGATTCTTGTGTGCTTTGCATATTCACATGCATCACACACAAGCTTACTCTTGTCTACTCCACGCATTACATCAGGAAACATCTTACTCAACTTATCAAAAGCCATATGCCCCATGCGACAGTGATGGATCATCGCCATTGTCTCACTTACTCCAACTAGTACATCCAAAATAGGACTAGCACCAGACCTAGACACATCACAATCCATATACCACAATCCACTACGCCTGGTTCCTGTCCCAAGTTTCCTTCCAGTCATCCTCTCCTGAATCAAACATATTTTCTTATCAAGAGTTATTCGACAATCTATCTGATCAATCAAAGCACTTAGAGAAAGCAAGTTCACAGGAAAAGCTGGAACATGTAATACATCAGATAATTTAATAGTGGGTGTACATTGAACTGATCCAACTCCTTTAATCAGTTGTGAGGTGCCATCAGCAGTTTGTATTGCTTCACAATGTGTAATTGGGTACTGAGTATATGATTCAAACTCAGTTGAGGTACCCGCAACATGCTTGGATGCTCCAGAATCTAATATCCAATCTGGAAGGAAATCATGTGTGGATATAGATGCATTTGCAAAGTTACCTTCCCCTGTATAGACAAAGTGGGCAAAGTTCCCAAAGGTGTTGTCCTCCTGGCTTCTACTCTTCGACTCCCCTTGAGAGGTTGTTGACGTCCCTTCTTCTTGCGTTGCCAAGTTAGCCAAGTTTGCTTTGAAGCCACTGGAATAATTCGAACCCCTCGAGTTACCTCTGCCTCTAACTCCCCGGTATCCACCTCGGCCGTAACCTCTTCCCCTACCACGTATTTCTCTGCGTTGTGCTGTGCAATTGATGCTTATGTGACCTTTCTCTCCACAGTTGAAGCACTCTCTTGTCTCCTTCCATTCAGACACAGTAAATGCTGAGCGAGATGCATTCGCTTCTCCAGTCCTGGTCAACTTCAACCTGACCTCCTCCTGTGCCATTGCTGCAACTGCCTCCTCAAGCGAGGGGAGCTTTGGCTGATGAAACAACCCAGCACGCCTTCCTTCAAATTATGAGCTAAGTCCCTTCAAGAATTTCATCACTCTCCTACGCTCTACCCACTTCTTAGTAGCAACTATACATTCTGAATGTGGTAACTCTAGTGGATCATAGTGGTCTAAGTCAGCCCACAAATGCTGCAATTCTGCTACATACTCCATCACCGACTTATCCCCTTGTTTTAGCTCATTTACTCTATCCTCAATCTGCGCCATAAGCATTATGTTCCCTTTCCCGGAGTACAATGTTTCCAGGGTTTTCCATACCTCTGCTGCATGGGGAAGAGTCTCCACGGCTGCTGCAATGGATGGGGTCAAGGAGTTCAGCAGCCATGCCACCACCAGAGAGTCAATGACACTCCACTTCTTCCACTCTTCACTTGCCCTGTTCGCCGGTTCATCTACTTCCCCTCTGACATAGCCTTCCAGCCCCTTTGTCCTCAATATTAGCAATGCCCTTCTGGACCAGCTTAGGTAGTTTGTGACCCCTTCCATCTTGATTTCATTTGGCATCAGTTCTATTTTCTGTATCACCTCAGGCTGAGGAACAAGCGCACCTGGGGAAGCCACACCCTCCGCCTTGACAGTGATGAGCTCAGCTAGCTTCTCCAACGCCTTTACCAACCCCTGGTTGTCCCCCATCTTTCCAATCTTGAATCACACCACTAGCAACCTCCAGCAACCACTGCTCCCCACTTTCACCTCTCTACTACCTCCTCCCCTCAGATCTGGGATTCCACCTCTCCTTCTTCCACACAAGCCTTCTCCTCTCAGACAATCGCCAGCAAGCACAACCAGCCAACCACCATCACCACTGCTGGGGTTGGGAACCCAAGCTCTGACACCATGTAGAATCAGGGGAGAGAGGGGTGGCGGCTGGGATAGAAAGATGGCCTGGTATTGTATTCTATTGGAGTTAGGGTTTCCTGTACAAGGGGGCAGCACATATATAGGCTGCAGGGTTACATGGGCCACATGGGCCATAAGCACACACACACACACACTGAAATACAGATAAGACACAGCCCAACAAAGAGGTATGGCTTCGAGCGCACCAACCACCAGATACTATGGCGTGCCGATCAAGGTCATAAGCTAATGTGTCCCGGTCAAGATCATAACCCGATGCACTCGAGGATTGAATGATAGTTCGATGTGCGGAAATTCGCAGGGGTACGTAAGTGCGGGGGCACTCACCCGCAAAGCCCTACCGCCCGCTCGATTTGCCTCATGATTCACGAAGTAGTTGTTCGCACGAGGGCATAGTAAAAAAAATCCCTCAAAAGGCTTTAAGTTTCAACAATTAAGCTTATGGTTTTTGCATCTAAAAATGACCAATTTCAGCAAGTTTAAGAGATATATTTTTAAGCAGTTTTTTCTATCGGTTGTCATGGAGATTTTCGTGCATCCAGTTCCAAAGTAATTTTAAGCAATTTTTTCGATCATAGACACAAAATAACTGATATTTATCGGTCGCTAGTCTAAGTTTCAACACTGAAACTTTACTTTTTTTAAAGTCGTCAAAATATATTCAAAATGGATCTTATATCAAAGCGCTGATCACAAGAAACACGAATATGAAAACAAATCTTACTTTGGAATTTCCATTTAAAGCATATAGAACTTTGAAAATCGGAAGCAAAAATAAAAAACCGGCACCAGGGACCTGAGCGCCCCTGCACTTGGGTGCCACAAATCCTTGCCCGTTTGATGTGTGCTTGATCAAGTGAGAGTTGCTCGAGACAATATGACACTAAAACTCTATCGCGAATACGCGAAACACTTGCGTATCATTGTATTGATCATAGGAGAAGATTTGACAAAGACATTACAGAGATAGCCTTGATGCCGTACATAGGTGTAGTAATGGGGTCACCGGGAATATGTGATGTCTCCTTTTCATCAATAGTCAAAATAGCATGACTGATTGTGGTTCAATGTCTCAATGGTCCGTTCCGGCTTGGACCCAATGCTGGAGATCTAAACTTGTCAGATTGAGAGATCAAAGTCTGCTTAAGAAGAACTCTGAAAAACAAATTCGGGCATGTCACGTGCATGTGTGTGTGTGTGTGTGTGTGTCCGCGCGCGCGCGTGATTGAGAGATCAAAGTCTGCTTAAGAAAAACTCTAAAAAACAAATTCGGGCATGTCACATGCGTGCGTGCGTGTGTGTGTCCGCGCGCATGTGTGAGAGTGCGCGCGCCCCAATTCAACCTTCTTCCATGATGGGAAGCTTCTACTGTCAGTTGTGTTGATGGTCTTAAACTGGTCATCTCACGGTGACGTCATGAAAGTGTGTTGTTGCACACTACTGTGTAAGGAAAATTTGCAGGAATGGTTAGATTTTGCTGAGAAACAGTTTCTCTTTCTCTCTCCCATCTGCGGTGGCTAGGTCACTCATCCCCTTCAAGCTTTGTCGGCGAGCCCGTGGATCCACCTTCCCTTTGCCTGCCGTTCAAACGACCTGTGGCGGGGAGGAGAATCCCAGTGCCGCGTCTCCAGCTAGTAGTTTAGGTTAGGGTTTTTTTTCTTGCAAGAGCGGTGTTCTGGTGGATGGCAATGCTTCATTTTTGAGTTGGTCTTCTGGGCTTCGATTCTCCTCGAGTTCGTCCATTGAGACGAAGTCTACTGAGCTCCGGCTTAGATTCCTGTTGTCTCCTTGTGGCGACCAAATTAGGATTTCCCGCTGTGCGTGCGTGATGGCGAGATTTGACGCCAGACGCTTCAGGTTGATTCAAGGGTTCAATGATGACAATTGCGGCTCTGGAGCACTACTCTTTAGGGGCATGTGCACGAAGACTTCGCGGCTGTCACGGAAAGGTCTAGCCATCTCTGAAAGGAGAGCGGCGTGTCAACGGCTCAGTTTTGGCGGTGATGTAGGGTTCTCTATGTAATTTTTATTAGAACTTTTAAGTGCTTCATACGTATAAACATTTATACTAATAGATTTGGGTCATTTTTCACACAAAAGAAGAAGAGATACATGCCGAGTGAGAACCTCACAAGATCTGCAGAGGCTAATATAGCAGTCCCTGCTAGTGTTGGTCAGGTCGAGGAAATCAATCCATTCGTGGTCTTCAATTTCTTTTATTTCCCACAGCTGGTATTAGTTCTGGGTTCCTCTAGTTCCTTACAGTGATGATGCAACCAAATGCTCATGGTAGGTCTTGAAGGAAAAAAAGTCAGAAGAAACTTCATGGACACGGGACATACTTATGTGGTCTCACGCTCCAGCTACGGCGACATCTCTGATCTGAAGAATTCTTGGTTGGAAGCTAGCTAAGCTCTCAGATCGGGTGTTTCTGCCGGGCGCAAACACACAATTCAGAGCAGAGATGAATAATTCAGAGCAAAGAGATGGTAAAAAAAAAAGTCAAAGCAAAGAGCCAAAGACGCATAATTCAGACAAACAAACGCACAATTGAATCCGAAACTCCCCTCGCTGGCCGAAATTCAGCATTCTCGTCTGGCCCGGAAGCGAAAGAATGCAAGAGGCAGCATGGTTTTCATGGGCTTTCTTGAATCATCAACAGACGGAGATGGCCGAAGAGAATTCAAAGAGAAACAAATGCACAAAAATCCCCATGAGGCCTCCCAAATCTGCAAGCTGCTCGCCCGTGTTAAAGTGTATAATGTAAAATGTATGTACGGTACATGTATAAACCGTACATACGAGTAGATAAGGGATTGACGTTGCGTTGTAATCCGGTTGTTAGGGTTGTTGCAGATGATCTCGTATATCTCTTATATAGATCATTACTTGGAGATCAATCTAGCAACTACCTGACAACTAACCCTGTAATCTTTGTGCCTATATAAACACGCAGCGCATCCCTGCTAAGGCATACGCTTCACGCTATTTTACATGGTATTCAGAGCCATTCTCCTCTAGCACATCCTCTCTGCGCCGCCATGGCTTCCACGAGCACCGCTGCCGCCGCCGCATCCGTCCTCATCCCCATAGCCGAAAAACTCCATCGCTCCAACTTCAATGTCTGGCGTGCGCAAGCCCTAGCCACCATCCGCGGCGCCCAGCTAGTCTCCTACCTCAATCCAGAGAGGGAGATCCCGGCGCCTAAGCTTGCCGACAAGGACGGCAAGCCTACTGACGTGCCCAAACCCGGCCTATGAGATCGACAGGGCACGAGATTCTCAGGTTCTAAGCTTTTTGTTGAATTCCATCTCACCCCCTGTGATGGTTCAGATTGCAAACTGCATCACGGCGTCAGCAGCATGGACTGCAATCACGGAGATATTCATCTCCCAGACGCAGGCGTCCATCGTCAACACGAGGATCACCCTCTCCACCACCAAGAAGGGGACTTCCACCATCGCCGAGTACCTTGGCCGCATGAAGGCCCTTGGCGATGAGATGGCTGCCATCGGCAAGCCGCTCACCGACAACGACATGGTGTCGTACATCCTCGCCGGACTCGACTTCGACTACATGTCCTTCGTCTCCTCCGTCTGCGCCAGGACCGTCCCCATCAAGCCCAATGAGCTCTACTCCCAGCTGATCAGCTTCGAGAGTAACCTCGCCATGTTTGAGGGAAACTCATCATCATCCCACTCCTTTGCCAACGCCGCCTCTCGCGGCGGCCGTGGTGGCTTCACTCGTGGAGGCCACGGCAGGAACGGAGGTGGCTGTGGCCATGCTAGTGGCCGTGGCAATGGAGGCAACGGCGGCCGTGGCAACGCCAATGGTCACGGTGGCCGTGGCCATGCAGGAGGAGTTGACCCTGACGATCTCCCGGAGGTCTTCTGTCACATCTGCAAGAAGCCAAACCACACGGCTATCGAGTGCTACCGGCGCTTTGACATCGCATTCACCAAGGAGAAGAGTGCAAGCGCCATGTCCAACTCATCCTATGGCGTCGCCACCAACTGGTACATCGACACTGGCGCCACCGACCACATCACCGGCGAGCTGGACAAACTCACCATGAGGGAGAGGTACAATGGCCATGACTAAGTGAACATGCCCAACGGATCAGGTATGAAAATTACTCATGTTGGTCAAGCTTATGTTCGTACTCCCACTCGCAATCTGCATCTAAAAGACGTCCTTTATTCTCCTAAAGCCACAAAAAATCTTGTTTCTACCCATCGTTTGTCTCAAGATAACCATGTGTTTCTTGGAACTCACCCTCGCTCATTTTTCATCAAGGACAAGGCAACGAGGAGCACCCTCCTCCAAGGCAGGTGTAGAGCCGGTCTCTATCCCCTATCATCAGCTTCTTTACATCCGGGCAGGCAAGCTTTTGGCGCCACCAAGATATCTCCTTCAAGGTGGCACACTAGATTAGGTCATCCGTCTTTGCAAATCGTCCAGCATGTTCTTAGCCAGAATAAAATTCCTTTTTCCAATCAAGAATTGAATAAAGAAGGACTGTGTGATGCATGCCAAAAAGGCAAAAGTCACCGGCTCCCGTATCCGAATTCTAGTAGCACTTCGAATGCTCCTTTAGAGCTCATTTTCTCTGATGTATGGGGTCCTGCCCGTGATTCTATAAATAAGAAAAACTATTATGTGAGTTTTATCGATGATTACAACAAGTTCACTTGGATATTTCTTCTTAAACATAGATCTGAAGTTTTTAAAGTGTTTCATGAATTTCAAGCACTTGTCGAGAGACTCTTTGATCGTAAAATCATCACCATGCAAACAGACCGGGGTGGTGAGTATGAGCGTTTGAACTCCTTCTTTCGCCAAATTGGCATCACACACCACGTTTCTTGCCCACACGCTAACCAGCAAAACGGCTCTGCCGAGAGAAAACATCGCCACATCGTCGAAGTTGGTCTCTCCCTCCTAGCACATGCGTCCATGCCCTTGAAATTCTGGGATGAAGCATTCATTGCTGCCACATACTTGATCAACCATACTCCCACCAAAGTAATAAACCTTGAAACACCTTTGGAAAAACTTTTTCATGACAAACCAAACTACCATGCTCTTCGCACCTTTGGCTGTGCTTGCTGGCCTAATCTTCGTCCTTTCAATTCTCAAAAGTTAGAATTCCGATCAAAGAAATGTGTGTTTCTCGGTTATAGCAACCTTCACAAAGGTTTCAAATGCCTAGATATCGCCGTTGGACGCGTCTACATCTCCCGTGACATTGTGTTTGACGAAACAATTTTTCCGTTTGCTGCTCTAAATCCAAACGCCGGCGCCCTCATTAGATCTGAAGTTCTTCTTCTCTCTGAAAATACCTTGCTTACTTCTGTTGATCAGGGGGACGAACATCTAGCTAATGATCCTTCGGGTAATTTTCATGCAAATCCTGCTATAAGTTTTGGTGGAAATCCTGTTTTGGGTCATGATTTTATGCAGCAGCAAGAGACAAACACAGGACATGAGGCGGATTCAGGTGCTGGGCCAGATCCTGACGGCAGCGATCCCGAAGACGATCCGTCCTCGCCTGACTCGCCATGCAGCGGCGCCGTATCCGCCTCAGGGCCAGGCGGGCCATCGTCAGGCGGCCATGCGTCCTCCCGCGGTCCCGCGGGCGACCAAACGACGTCTCGTGGATGGCCCCACACTGGTGGCGGGCCATCGGCTCCGACGCGTCCGACCGGGTGGTCCCTCGACTCCGCCGACCAACCAACTGGGCCTCGACAAGTGGCCCAGCCCGACGCAGGCGCGGGAATGGGCGCGGGCGCGCCGCTGCATGGCCCCGACAACATCCGCCTTGGATCGGGCGTCACTGGATTGCGTGCTGCCTCGGACTCTGCCGGATCCTCTACGCCACGGAATTCTGCTACAGCTCCTGTGCCAGTGCCGAGAACACGATCACAACATGGAGTCTCCAAACCAAAAATTCGTACTGATGGTACGGTCAGGTATGACAAGCATTTTGGTGGTCTTGCTGTCACGGGTGAACCCAATAATCTAAGTGAGGCTTTTGAAAGTAAAAACTGGAAAAATGCTATGGATGAGGAATATAATGTTCTTGTTCAAAATAGGACTTGGCACTTAGTCCCTCCATCACGGAGGAGAAATATCATTGATTGTAAATGGGTTTATAGAACTAAACGGAGAGCTAATGGACAGATAGACAGGTACAAGGCTAGACTGGTAGCAAAGGGTTTCAAACAAAGATGTGGTATAGATTATGAGGATACATTTAGCCCTGTTGTTAAAGCAACTACTGTCAGACTTGTTCTCTCTGTTGCAGTATCAAACAGTTGGAGTCTACGTTAATTGGATGTGCAGAATGTGTTCCTTCTTGGCGTTCTAGAGGAGGAAGTTTACATGAAACAACCACCTGGGTATGAGGTAAAAGGCAAGCAACATCATGTGTGCAAACTTGATAAAGCACTATATGGTTTAAAACAAGCACCTAGAGCATGGTACTCTAGGTTAAGTGAAAAACTTTGAAGGCTTGGATTTCGACCCTCAAAGGCAGATACATCTCTCTTCTTCTATAAAAGAGGCAAAGTAATCATTTTCATGTTGGTATATGTTGATGACATAATTGTGGCTAGCTCATCACAGGAAGCAACTAATGCACAATTAGAAGATCTAAAGAAGGATTTTCTCTAAAAGATCTTGGTGACTTGCATTATTTCTTGGACATAGAAGTAAAGAAGGTAACAGATGGTATACTTCTAGGTCAAGAAAAATATGTGTCAGACATACTGAAGAGATCAGGTATGATGAATTGTAAGATTTCAAATATGCCTCTTTCAACCACTGAAAAATTGTCTAAAGAAGAAGGTGAGCCTTTGGGAGCCGAAGGAGCTACAAATTATAGAAGTGCTATAGGTGCTCTGCAATACTTAACACTTACAAGACCTGATATATGTTTTCTTGTCAACAAAGTATGCCAGTTTTTGCATGCTCCTACTCTTCGGCATTGGACTGCAGTTAAAAGGATTCTGAGATATCTCAGAGGTACTATGAGTACAGGGTTAAATTTCACAAAATCAACCTCAACTTTGGTAAGTGCCTTCTCTGATGCAGATTGGGCAGGCTGTCCTGATGACAGAAGGTCTACAGGAGGTTTTGCAGTTTTCTTTGGACCAAATCTTATATCCTGGAGTGGAAGGAAGCAAGCAACTGTGTCAAGATCTAGCACCGAAGCTGAATACAAAGCTTTGGCTAATGCTACAGCCGAGTTGATATGGGTTCAGGCTCTGCTTAATGAACTTGGCATAAAACACTCTTCTGTTGCACGCCTATGGTGTGATAACATTGGTGCTACTTATTTGTCAGCAAATTCAGTGTTCCATGCAAGGACAAAACATATTGAGGTTGATTATCATTATGTTCATGAAAGAGTAGCTAAGAAGCTACTAGACATACGGTTCATTCCTACGAATGATCAGGCCAGATGGTTTTACCAAGGCCTTGTCATGGAGCAAGTTGCAAGAGTTTAAGAACAATCTCAACTTGGTGAAGTTGTGATTGAGGGGGCGTGTTAAAATATATAATGTAAAACATATGTACGGTACATGTATAAACCGTGAGTAGATAAGGGATTGGCGTTGCATTGTAATCCGGTTGTTAGGGTTGTTGCAGATGATCTCGTATATCTCTTATATAGATCATTACTTGGAGAACAATCTAGCAACTACCTGACAACTAACCCTGTAATCTCTGTGCCTATATAAACACGCAGCGCGTCCCTGCTAAGGCATACACTTCACGCTATTTTACAGCCCAGAGTTCCATGGACACTACTGCAGCACGCACAGAAGACGTGCAGAGCGCACTGGCGGACAGGCTTTGTCTCGCACCAACCGCTCCTGCATTGCTCTGTTCTTTGGTGAAGGAGCGGCTCAGTGAATTGGACGCATTGCACGTATTCCCCACGCCTCCCATTGCCACAACTATGTAGGTCAAGTTTTAGCGTCACACTGTCCAGACTAGGAAGCAACTCTAACCCAAAGCACAAGTTGAACTATCAATTCGATACTCAAGTGCAGCAATCGTTGGAACGTATTTATAGAAAGAGAATGGGTAGCACCGTGAAGTAATTGTAGTGTCCTTCACACATTCGTTGCATCACTAGATGGTACTAGTACTTTATAGCTAGATAATTTTACCGCCCGGTTCACTCCAGAAGATATGCATAGTACGGTTGAACTTCTGCATACACCAATCAAAAAGTTAGAATAAAGGTAACGTATATATAGTTGTTGTTTCCTTGGAACAACTGTTTTCTTTCCTCACGGTACAGCCTGTTTGCATTCTTTTAAGAACATTCTCATATATCTTTTTGTTGTAAAACGATCATTGATACATGTGGACAACTATATATAAACTTAAGAGACTGGTAAGCGACCCTGAATGTTAAACACATGCCTGGAAGTTAAAAGGATTGGAGATTCGAAGGTGAGGGCCCACTTACGGAGGATTCGAAAATGCAATACATTCTCCATTCAAGTTTAGAAGTTCACTCGAATTTTGAGCCCCAAATTGATTAGAAATCTGACTAACATATTTCTCCAATATAATAGTACTTTTATTTGTCAAAATTTAAGTCAAAATTAAGCTCAAAATTGGAAGAGAAATTATAAACTCAAACAGGTGAAGTAAGTATCATGATTTGTTCACATACATGTACCTTTCCCTTCAACGTGTCAGACTTGTAGCGTCAAAGCCAATATCCTTACCAAATTATAGTGCATATTAAAGTTGAGGATTCTTGATCAAAAAAATGAAATTATAGGTCGAACCTAACCAAAGGCCCACATGAATGGTTTATGAGGCACGTGAAGGCGCACCCCAGCTATCGGTAACCTAACAAGTTATGATCTCCTGCACAGTGGTGAACCTATAGCAAATTGTTAAAGCCTGGGCACAGCACAAGTAAAAAATACTTCAATTTGAGCTACCAAGAATCACAAGTATCACATATTTAGGTAAAAGTAAGGAGAACTATTACATGCACTAATATAAGGAGAAATCTTCACAACTCTAAAATTTGAACAGGTCCAACTAGAAATGGGCACGATCAGCATTTAACTGCAGAATTTCTGTAAACTTACGAAGAATAGCTCATGTAGTTGCCGCGTGCCACTGATGGTCCTCGCCATCTCTGGTCTGATGTTGCTGCCTTGTGATTCTGACCTTACGATCTCCCTGCCGCCACCGGTCGTCAGCGCTCCATCTTCTAGCTAGGGCATGGAGGCGTGCAGTATGTTGCGTGTGCATTTGCAAGTGGCCACCTCGCATAGATGAGCATGCTCGAGAATGTGACAAGCGATCGATCCATTTCCTTCAGGTTTCCATTTATGCATTCAGGAGCCTGTGGCTAATTATTACCCAACAATTGAAGTTGGTAAATGGGCCGATGGCTATCGCTGAAACTGTCGAAAACTACAATCTGTACCGATGGTCCTCGCCATCTCTGGTCTGATGTTGCTGCCTTGTGACTAAGCCCAAAATGATAGGAAACGGCCTAGCTTTACCAGTTAAGTAATCCCACCTCCAGAGAACTATGCTAAGATTCATGTTGATGCAGGTGTTCGAGCACAAAGGGCGGGAACAACAGCCGCGGTTTTCCGGGACAGTCATGGCAACTTCTTGGGTAGCTCTGCATTGTTGATTGGTGGAGTCGGCGATCCTGCCACCCTAGAAGTGATTGCTTTCCGTGAGGCCCTCGCTCTTGCGGAAGATCTTCATCTAAGTCACTTTATCATGGCATCTGATTGTAAGCAAGTGGTGGGCAGCCGGGGCCATATGGAGCAATCATAAGCGAAATCAGATCTAGATCAACTATTTTTTCTTGTAACTTCACTTTTGAAGAAAAAAAAACTTTTGAAGGGCATGCTGTAAATTACGAAGCTCATAGTTTAGCAAAGTTTGCTACTACTTTAGCTCAGGGGCGTCATGTATGGCTTGGCCAGCCGCATAACCCAGTTTGTATCCCACTGTCTCTGGAATTTGATCAATAAAAAGTGGCTTTTCCCCTAAAAAGAGTTAAGTAATCCCACGTTATTTTTCAGTACAGATTGTAGTTTTCGACAGTTTCAGCGATTTCAACAGCTCCGGAAGCTTGCTGTAGTTGAGATTAGCGGGACATCGAGCCCGGGCATGTGCTCAGGGTGCCCTGACGGTAAAGTCGCCCCTGCCCCCGCACTAGGTCCAAGTCGCACCGGACCACCTGCATCTTGAACCACAGTCAGGCATGCTATTCGGCTATATTTTGGTAGGACGGACAATTGCACATATTCCTCGTGCCTCTCATTGCTATACAAACACGACATCATGCTTTGACGCCACACTGACCCGAGCAGCTCTCACCCAAGCACACAATGAACTACCAACTCAGTCCTCAAGTGTAGCAGCCGTGGGAAGTCTCGTATTTATAGGAGGAAAAAAATATGAGACTTTACACACGTTCATTAGGTCGTGGTACTTGTACTTTAAAGTTGGGAAAAAAAATAGATCATAGGGAGGACTAAAAAAGTTGCACAGAAACAAAATCTAAATGGGGAATCAAAAGACAGGCCACACAAAAGTTCGACCCAGGGTACTAAAAACATAAACAGACTCCAGGGAAGAAGTGAAACAAAGCTCATTACAATACAACAGAATCATGGAGCATCCACCAGGAGCTTGCACTCAGCTACCAAAGCTGAGAAGACAGTCTTGGACTTCTTCAACGGCGATTGGTTTGGAGAGTGCATTGCTCCAGCAGGGTGATGGGACTGAGTGTAGTGAGCTTTGGATCCCAGCAAGGAAGGTCATGCGGATAGTGGAGGAGAAGCAGGAGGAGAGGCTGAACTCCCCAACAGCATAGCACCTGACAAGGACAACTTAGTGAGCAGGACATGATACAGAGCACCTGCAGTGCAATTTCTCAGTTCACTCATCCCACCACCATCAAAGGATGAGGGTGACCTGATTAGAGAGGAGAGCATTTGTATAAAGGCCTCTACTTTTCTTAGGGGATGATATTTGGAAAGAATAAGCCATTTCTCAGTGTGACTAGGATCATCCATGAAAGCTATCGTCGGCTCCTCGCACCCCTGGAGCCCTCGCTGGACAAGTCACTGCAGTCGTGCATTGACCTCAAGTTGAACACTCTGACACCCATCTCATGTTCGGCATTGGGTTTTGGCCAAGGCACTAGTGGCATTGACCCTGCTGGCATTTCTCTTACTGGTAGGGTTATGTGTACGACCGTTTCTGATTCTTCTGAGCGTTTACTAATTACTGATTCCTCTGCTGCAAGCGTCAGAAAAAAAGCCATCCTTGATCCTGCGAAACTGAAACCCATTATGTGTTTGACAAAATGCTACCTCACCGGCAGTGACCTGAAACTACCTGCACACCTGGGAATCGACTCCGTGTGCATCCTCAACTGCCGTCATGCGACGAGAAGGGGGCAACAGCAGTGGATTACTCAGATTACCATGGAATCTAGGCACTAGAGGAGTTGTAATACATTATCCCGTATAATTGGGCTACCCTATGCTACCAACTCTGTGAAGGTATCATTGCCATGGATACTGGATAGCATGATGCAATATAGAGAGCCAGTCAAGAGGTTGTGAGTTTGTGACAGAAGAACAGAATGGATATCTGTCATAAAACGGTCATATCGGTCATAAAACAGGAGCAGGGGAAGCGAGAAAGTTGTAGTCGGTGCATTCACTTGTCTGAAGACACAATATTTGTGCTGATTCAGAACTTTGATAAGCAATCGAACAATGGGCTAAAGGCTGGTTATGCATACATTATGAAGGATGCCTCCGAAACAGTTGATGTTGTCAGTTTTCTTGCATGGCTACAAGTCCCAGGCTCATCATGTGGCCAAGTTCTTCACTAGAAGAAAATGTAGAAAAAGCCACCATGCTAATGGCCAATGGGGATGGATTTACATGATCATGTTTGTGCATTCTACTCCAAACAACAGTATAAGAAGGTTTCTGCTCCTTAGCCTTATATATGTGAATTGTGAGTGGCACCACGGAAAAGCGTAGAGAAATAGAGGGTAGATCGAAAACCCTAAATTTCTAACAGAAACCGCATACCAGAGACGGATGCGCCCGTGCTGGAGGTCTATTGTGGCTTTGCTGCAGTGCGCATGGCTGCGCCAGTGAGGTCGCAGGTGCTCAATTTCGATTTTTTAACATGACCTGTCAAGTGTCAACGAGTGAGTCCTGAAGTTCTACAGCTGAACAGTCAACGAGGCAAGTACAGAAAATTTCTTCAGCCACGCAACCAAAAAAGAAAGAAACTAAAGCATTTTGAAGATTGCTTCGCCCAAACCTATCTACACCATTCTTGATCCGAATTCTCGGCTTGCTTTAGCATTCTAGCAGCGGCAACGTCTCTGATCTGAAGCATTCTTGCTTGGAAGTGTGCTAAGCTCTTGGGTCGGGTTTTTTTGCTAGGCGTAAACCCACAATTCAGAGCAGAGAAAGTACCCCTACGAATTAAGATATTTATGTGGTTTGTCCACAAACAAGTGATCCTAAGACTAGTAGAAAAAGGGTCAAATGTGCGACACATTAGTCCCGGTTTGTAACAGAACCGGCACTAATGTGTCCATTAGTGCCGGTTCCAACGGCTAGGCGGGAGGAGCTCTTTAGTGCCGGTTCGTGGCGAACCTTTAGCACCGGTTCGTGCCACGAACCGGTACTAATGAAAGTGGTGGAAGAATGTAGTCAGAGTGGGGCCCCTCCAACACCTTTAGTACCGGTTCGTGGCACGAACCGGTACTAAAGGTCGTCCTATATAAACCCTTCGTCCACCAGCACTCTGTTCTTCCCCCTTTCCCTCTCCCTCTCCTCTGTTCTTCCCTTCTTCCTCTCGAGTTCATCACAAAATTTGCCCCAAATTTGTCAAGATTTGCAGGCCCTCATCCATTCAAATGATCATAAAGGTTAGCAACTTTGTCCTTTCATCTCTCATTGCTAGATTAGCTCTTGCATTGGTTTATATAGTGATTACTTGTGGGTTTTAGTAATTTGGGAGGAATTATATGTGGTAGTATTTGATTTATATGCAAATTGAGGTTAAAATAACACTTAGTTTGCATATGTAGGTGTGGTATAATTAGTGCCTTCTAAATCTCCGTCGTAACCACCGTCGATCGCCCGCACCGTCCCGTCGCCGGCACCACCTTGTGGTGAGCCTCTTGTTCATGAAATTTTATATAAAAATTGATGTTTGTGTGATTTGGATATATAGTTACTCGTATAATTATCTTACCCGTACGTTGTTTGTTATACATAATGCCATGGTTTTGATATCCGTCCCCGTCGGCCCTCGTCCTTGTTATGATTTGGATGTGGTATATTCTCTTTTAAAACTAGTTGCATTTCGTGTTTATGACAAATTATACCCATCAAGTTGACATAGATATTTTTTCTAGGAGGTATGTGAACCGAAAATTCCAACCGACCCTATTGTCGAGAGGTTAAATTTAGTTGAAAGAGAAAACAAGTACTTGAAAGAAAAATTGAAAAGAATTGAGGGGGAGAAGATGGAATTGGAGTTGCATGTTGCCGATGTCATCGATGATCACAAGATCAAGATGGAGAAAATGCGCTTGAAGATTAGAAAGATTAGAAAATATGCCATCGATAGTGAGGCTTGGTATCATTATGCTGTTGGATCAATTATTACCTTAGTTGCGATCTTGATCTCATTTGTTGTTGCATTTAAATGCTTTAGCTAGAGAGTTATTTGTTTGTTGCATTTAAGTGTTGTATGAACTTTATGTATGAACTTGTATTAATTTGATGTTTTTGGTGCTGTGTATTGAAGATGAGTTGATAATGGATGTACGATGACCGATGCTCTCCCGAGTTCATTAATGGTGTGCAAACTTTTCTGCTTGCGGCTGAGGAAAACAAGCGGGCGGATGGTTTTATGCCTTGTCCATGTGCTGTCTGTAAGAATGGTCAAAATTACTCTAAGTCAAGAATCATTCACGTCCACCTGTTTAAGTCCGATTTCGTGCCCCACTATAATGTTTGGACCAAGCACGGAGAAAGAGGGGTTATGATGGAAGACAATGAAAAAGAAGAGGACGACGACAGCTATCCTGACCATGGGTTCCCTGAATACGATGATACAACAATGGGGGAAGAAGCTGAGCCGGTAATGCAGGAAGAAGCTGAGCCGGCAATGCAGGAAGAAGCTGAAGAAGAGGCATCAGATGAGCCCATTGATGATCTAGGTCGGGCCATTGCCGATGCAAAGAGAAACTGCGCAAGTGATTTGGAGAAGAAGAAGTTGCAGCGCATGTTAGAGGATCACAAAAAATTGTTGTACTCGAATTGCGTAGGTGACAAGAAAAAGTTGGGCACCACACTGGAATTGCTGCAATGGAAGGCAGAGAATGGTGTATCTGACAAGGGATTTGGAAAGTTGCTGGTAATGATAAAGGATATGCTTCCAAAGGACAACGAATTGCCCGAGAGTACGTACGAAGCAAAGAAGGCTGTCTGCCCTCTAGGGTTAGAGGTGCAGAAGATACATGCATACCCTAATGATTGCATCCTCTACCGCGGTGAGTACGAGGATTTGAACGCTTGCCCGGTATGCGGTGCATTGCGCTATAAGATCAGCCGCGATGACCCTGGTGATGTCGAGGGCGAGTGCCCCAGGAAGAAGATTCCTGCCAAGGTGATGTGGTATGCTCCTATAATACCACGGATGAAACGTTTGTTCCAAAACAAAGATCATGCCAAGGCGATGCGATGGCACAGAGAAGACCGTAAGAAAGATGGAAAGTTGAGAGTACCCGCTGACGGGTCGTAGTGGAGAAAAATCGAAAGAAAGTACGGGAAGGAGTTTGCAGATGACGCAAGGAACGTATGGTTTGGTCTAAGCGCAGATGGCATTAATCCTTTTGGGGAGCATAACAGCAACCATAGCACCTGGCCTATGACTCTATATTTGTATAACATTCCTCCTTGGTTGTGCATGAAGCGGAAGTTCATTATGATGCCAGTGCTCATCCAAGGCCCTAAGCAACCCGGCAACGACATTGATGTGTACCTAAGGCCATTAGTTGAAGAACTCTTACAACTATGGAATGGAACAGGTGTACGTGCGTGGGATGAGCACATGGGGGAAGAATTTAACCTAAAGGCGTTGTTGTGCTGTTTGTGACCATCAATGATTGGCCTGCTCTCAGTAACCTTTCAGGACAGACAAACAAGGGATACCGCGCTGTTTGGACGATACCGACAGTATATATTTGGCTAATTGTAAGAAGAATGTGTACCTGGGACATCGTCGATTTCTTCCGATCAGGCATCCCGTAAGAAAGAAAGGCAAGCATTTCAAAGGTGAGGCGGATCACCCGACGAAGCCTCGCCACCGTACTGGTGCTGATGTACATGATATGGTCAAGGATTTGAAGGTGGTCTTTAGAAAGGGTCCTGGTGGACAACCTGTTCCGAATGATGCTGACGAACGCGCACCCATGTGGAAGAAGAAATCTATATTTTGGGACCTGCCCTATTGGAAAGACCTAGAGGTCCGCTCCGCAATCGACGTGATGCACGTGACGAAGAATCTTTGTGTGACCCTACTTGGCTTCTTGGGCGTGTATGGGAAGACAAAAGATACACCTGAGGCACGGGAGGACCAGCAACGTATGCACGGAAAAGACGGCATACATCAGGGTCATGCAAGCTACGCTCTTACCAAAGAAGAGAAGGAAATCTTCTTTGAATGCCTGCTCAGTATTAAGGTACTGTCTGGCTTCTCGTCGAATATAAAGGGAATAATAAACATGGCAGAGAAAAAGTTTCAGAACCTAAAGTCTCATGACTGCCACGTGATTATGACGCAACTGCTTTCGGTTGCTTTGAGGGGGCTTCTACCGGAAAACGTTCGATTAGCCATTGTGAAGCTATGTTCATTTCTCAATGCAATCTCTCAGAAGGTAATCGATCCAGAAATCATACCAAGGTTAGAGAATGATTTGGTGCAATGTCTTGTCACTTTCGAGTTGGTGTTCCCACCATCCTTTTTCAACATCATGACGCATGTCCTAGTTCACCTATGCGAAGAGATTAACGTTTTGGGTCCTGTATTTCTACACAATATGTTCCCCTTTGAGAGGTTTATGGGAGTCTTAAAGAAATATGTTCATAACCGTGCTAGGCCAGAAGGAAGCATCTCCAAGGGCCATGAAAATGAGGAGGTCATTGAGTTTTGTATTGACTTTATTCCTGACCTTAAGCCGATTGGTGTTCCTGAATCACGGCATAAGGGCAGACTGGATGGAAAAGGCACGCTAGGAGGGGAACAAATAATATGTATGGACGGACATTCTCTCACTGAAGCACACTACACACAGTTCTACAGAATTCCGCCTTGGTGGCTCCGTATATGGATGAACACAAGAATTTGCTACGCTCCAAACACCCGGAGCGGTCTGATGACTGGATTACACGTGAACAAACCAGGAGTTTCGCCAGCTGGTTGAAGACACATACCATGCATGACGCCTCTATTGAAGATGACCTGTACTTGCTGTCCCAGTTACCATCTTCGAATATAATGACTTTCAAAGGGTACGAGATAAATGATAATACATTTTACACAATCGCCCAAGATAAGAAGAGCACCAACCAAAACAGTGGTGTCCGCTTTGATGCAGAAACCAAGACGGGAAATGAAACATATTATGGTTATATACAGGACATATGGGAACTTGACTATCGACGTGGTTTGAAGGTCCCTTTGTTTCAGTGCAAATGGGTCAATATGACACGAGGCGGGGTAACGGAAGACCCGCAGTACGGAATGACAATAGTGGATCTCAACAATCTTGCGTATGCAGACAAACCATTCGTCCTAACCAATGATGTGGCACAGGTTTTCTATGTGAAGGACATGTCTACCAAGCCGAGAAAAAGAAAAGATAAGGAAGCGAATGTATCGTACGATAAGCCAAAGCGGCACATAGTTCTTTCTGGGAAGAGAAACATCGTGGGAGTGGATGACAAGACAGACATGTCAGAAGATTATGAAAAGTTTGATGAAATTGCTCCATTCACAATGAATATTGACCCGAGCATCCGGTTAAATGATGAAGATTTTCCATGGTTACGGCGCAAAGGGACACACGCGAAGAAAAAGTTTCACACCCAAAGATCTGGGATGTGATCGGCTTCACTATCATCACTTTCTTCTGTGTTTCACACTCAGGAGAGAATCTCTGTAATAGTTAGGGTAGTTATGTGTTTTGGCATTTGAAACGCAAAGAAATTTTATGTGCAAACAAATTCTTTCATGCCTTTACGGATTTTTAAAGTTAAGTTATTCACAAACTAGTGATTCAAACTAATTTCAAATAATGTATCTAAAGCAAAAATATTCACAAAGAAACTCCAAATACACAAAAAAACAACTCAAAAATAAATAAAACAAAAATAAATAAAGCAAAAAAAATAATAAAAAAATCCCGACTACTGGGCCAGAGCGGCCTACATACGACTAGAAACCCAAGATGTTGTTAGGCCAGGATGCAAGCCCACAAAGGCCCAGTGGGCCCACAGGACAGCACAGAACATGTAGGCTCAGTAGGCCTGCTTTGGAGAGGAGCTCGAGAGAGCTACCGCACGGGGGGTTATAAACCAGTGCGGACGCCCCTCGGCTAGCGAGGTGGGACTAAACTTGCGCACCGCACCTGCGCCAGCGCACCCCCTTTAGTACCGGGCCGTGGCACCAATCGGTACTAAAGGGGGGCCTTTAGTACCGGTTGGAACCACCACCCGGTACTAAAGGGGGTGCGCTTCCCGCCGCTTGGCCTGGCCAAAACAGGCCTTCAGTACCGGTTGGTGGCTCCAACCGGTACTAAAGGTCCATCCTATATAACTAAACACTTCAAAAACTTCAGTTTCTGCTTCTTCTCCTCTGCCCCGTCGCCCGCCGCCCCTGTCTCCATATCCCTCGTCGCCGCCCCCGTCGCCGCCCCGTCCCCGTCCCCGTCGTCGCCGCCCCGTCGTCCCCGTCCCCGGTCGTCGCCGCCCCGTCCCTGTCCCCGTCGTCGCCATCCCCCGTCGTCGCCGCCCGTCGCCGTCCACGTCGCCGCCCCCCGTCGCCTCTCGCCTCGCCGGTGAGCACACACACACATACATTTTTTATTCGGTTTTTTAGTTATAGAAATATTTATAGGATTGTTAGAAATTTTTCTGTTCTTTAGTTATAGAAATAGTTATAAAAAAGTTAGAAATTTTTCTTTTTTTTAGTTATAGAAATATTAGAAATGTTATACAAATGTTAGTTATATAGAAATGTTATAATTTTTTTTGTTTTTTAGTTATAGAAATATTAGAAATGTTATAGAAATGTTAGTTATATAGCATTGTTAGAAATGTTATAGAAATGTTAGTTATATAGAAATGTTAGAAATTTTAGTTATCAAAATCCAATCATTAAAAAATGTTACTTTTTGCAGGCATATAGCTAGTATTTGTTCTCGACGATGCCCGGCCCGCATCCTCACCGTCGACCCTTCCGCGACGACGTCCGGCTGACCCATGTCCAGGACTGGGCTCCGCCGGGCTGACACTGGGAGGTGCTGCCTGGAGGGGCGCGCCGCTTGATGAGGAACCCGGCCCCGGGTCCCGTCGTCGACCCTGATCTCGTTTGGTGGCGTTCGCGTGGGCCGATTTCGTGAAATTCAAGGATTCGGAATTAGCTAAGGAACGGCCGAGAATAAACAAGAAGAATGCCGAAAAAATGATAAGTTCCATAAGCTGGGCCAGATGGCTACGCGGTGACAATGCCTAAGTGGGATACGTTTGAGAAAGAGATGGAGAATGCAGGTGTCACTCCGGTTACTAGGAGCTGGCCCCCCAGGTGCAGGACTTGGTTCTATGCACATGGGGGGGAGTTGGACCCGAAGACAGGCAAAGTTTCGACAAAGGCATGTCTGAACGGAGCCGACGATAAGCTACTTGTTGCAATAGAAGAGGCTCAATCAGGGGTGTTCTAGCCCAACAGAGAGAACGACGAGCTTACGCGTGCCCTGGGAAATCCTGAACACCCGGGACGAACACAAGGAAAGGGCGCTATTCCGTGGTATGAGGGGTTTTCGGACTGGAACGCCGACTACAGAACCCGTGCGAGAAGGAAGATTGCGGAGGAGAAGAAGAGGAAGATGGAGGAGGAGCAGAGGAAGCTGGACTATGAACGCCTTCAAGGCCTAGAATCAAAGCATGCGGACTTGGCAGTCAAATTCCAGCGGCAGCAGGAGTGGATCGACTCAGTTAGCCAGCAAAGGGGGTCTCAGCAGCTGCAGCGGCTAGCGGATGATCCAGCATTGGATAGCACTGCCCCATCCATGCCGAGAAGCAGCGTGGGTTCCGCCCCGGGCGACGCAATGCTGGATAGATACCCCGTGGATGACATCATGAAGAACACTAACTGCGAGCTACACTTCAAAATGAAGAACATATCCATGAAGGTGGCGGACGCCGTTGCTTTTACAAATCCCCCCGAGGCAACCTTCCATTGCAACCCGATTCCAGCGGGCTATGCTCATGTCTTGGTTGATGAGGTGGTGGACCCATATTCGGGGCTACAGCTTGACATTCCTGGAGGTGACGACGAGCACACATTGAGAGAGGCCATACATCGTGTCATCCTATGGAGAAAGGATTGCGTCGTCTTTCGAAGGCCACCGACACCGCGTCACCCGACTCCTCGTTAAAGTCCGCCACCGAGTCAGCAGACTCCCGCTCCTCCAAGTCCACCAATGCGTGAGGCCACTCCTCCTCCTCCAAGTCCGGCAAAGTGTCAGGCCACTCCTCCTCCAAGTCCGACACAGCGTCAGATGTCCACTCCTCCTCCAAGTCCGGCACAACTTCAGGCCACTCCTCCTCCAAGTCCGGCACAGCTTCAGGCCACTCCTCCTCGTCCAACTCAGCCACGTCAGCCGTCTCCGCCGCCTCAGCAATCGCAGAAGAGACACGCCGCAGCTATGGTGCGTAGTGGTACAAGTCGAGGTAGTACAGGAAGTACAGGCAGAGGCAAGCGATATAAATATGGTCCAAGCCTCGCGCCTCTTCCGCAGAGGCCTTATGACAAGTCCGAGGAGGAACCGCAGCCATATCGAAGGTCGAGGTGGAAGTCCATTTTGCACCGAAACCGCCACCGCCGCCAAGGAAGAAAGTGCCTAAGGAAAAGATTGACCACTTCATTCGTATGGCTCAACAGCTCCCAAGCCTGTTGACACAGACTATGAGCGCCACATCAGGAAGTTAAATCCAGCACGGCTACAGAAGGAGGCGAGCTCGAGCTCGAGCAAACAACAAGCAGCTGTCAAAAACTGCGGGAAAACCGTTCCCCAGCTGGGAGAACAGGCGGCACAATCGATCCCCCCGCTTGTTGTGCCAACAACACATAAGAGTACGCGCGCCCAATATTATTGTGGGCAAACCGTTAACGTACCCAAGGTGGGCAATGTGGTAATAACCGAGGAGCATATAACGCAGGCTGAAATTCTCAAGATCACTGTTGGACAACTCCTCGAGATCGAGCCCATGCCTGTGCTTAGAGAGGAGGAAATAAAACGGAAATATGTCCAGGGCCAACCTTTGGTCAAGCTAGCGAATGGAAACAAAAACTGAAATGGTTTCGACCCAAGGTAAGTAATTAAGTAGTACTAGCTAGCTAGCTAGCTGCCATCTTTTTAATTATCATGCTTGATTAATTATTATCTGATCAAATTCCATTCTTGTAAAAGGCCCTTCAGCAGGCGCAGGGGACTGATCTGTGTGCATACTGCGTTTGCGAGAACATTCGCATGATGGCGTCCGAAAGGAGCAGATCTCAAAGACAGGAATGAGTACGTTTGTCAGAACACTATTCAAAATTTTTACACCATTATCGATATCTAGTCACACAACTAATACACATGCATATTGATCTCCTTCTTAACAGTTCACAGAGGTGCGGGACAAGCTCCTACAAACGGAGCGCGTACAAGCACTTCAAGAGAAAATAGCGGGATTTTTGTTCGACCAGGTCATAGATCCGAAGGGAGAATACCATTACTCGCTACCGCCCCCATGAACCACTTCCAATTGTCATCGTGCTCCGAAGGCACCAATTAGGCTAATGCCACTGGCTCCGAAGGCAACATGTAGGAGAAATTGTATATAGGTAGCTAATTGTATATATATATATATACATGTGTGTATGTGTGAATTAATATGGTGGTTTATGAGACATTTGATGATATATATATATGATCGGTTCTACTAGAAATTCTATTTATATATATATATATATATATATATATATATATATATATATATATATATGCATAACGTGTATAATGTGTAGTATCGTAAAATACCAGCAAACGAAAAAGAATTAAATGGAAAACACAAAATTAAATGAAAAAGAAATCATAAACCAAAAACCCCCCAAACCTTGTAATACCAGTTGGTGTTACCAACCGGTACTAAAGAGCTCCCGGCCCCCGGAGCTGGCTCGTGCCACGTGGTTGTCCTTTAGCACCGGTTCATGATGAACCGGTACTAAAAGGGGGGGGCTTTAGTGCCCACACTTTAGTGCCGGTTACCGAACCGGCACTAAAGGGCCTTACGAACCGGTGCTATTGTCCGGTTCTGCACTAGTGTAACCAAAGATAACTTACTCAGTCGGAGATGGGTAGGTAGCTCAAGGTGTTGCTATTGTGAGAAGGATGAAACAATACAACACCTATTTCTTGATTGCCCGCTTGCGAAGTTACTTTGGAGATCGGTGCATGTAGCCTTTAATATTTCACCTCCTAATAGCATAGAGATGTTGTTTGGGACGTGGTTTGATAGAGTGAATGTACATCTCGCGCGTAATATTCGGATTGGAATATGCACACTTATTTGGGCTATATGGAACTGTAGGAATGATATATTTTAACAGAAAAACTATGACTAATTTCTTGCAGGTTATATTCTGGGCTACGGCATGGATCCGTACTTGGTCATTACTCACTCCTACGGCCTCCAGGGAGCAGCTGGCTACTGGGTGTAACCGATGAAGGATGGCAGCTCGGGTTTTCTTCAACAGGTTTGGATGACGATCACTGCATAGGATTGGTCCTTAGTGGACCCTTGTTAAGCCGGATGCGGCTTTGAGACTTGTATTTTTATTTTTACTTGGCTCCTTTTGTGAGCAGTACTTTGCACTCCAGACTTTGTTTTATCGGTTTTTTAATAAAGTGGCTACATGTATCTATCCGATGCAAAGGCCACGGGATGACCTCTTTTTCAAAAAAAAAACATAAACGAATAATTGAGGAAAACAAATGCAAACTTCAGAGAAAAGAGACATAATTAAGGCAAGCAAAACGCCTTAATTTCTCTACGCTTTTCCGTGGTGCCACTCACAATTCGCATATAGAACTTCAGGACTCACTCGTGCTCCGTAATTTAAAATTCTAGTCAGGTCGGAAGCGAACGAACGCAAGAGGCAGCACGGTTTCCATGGGCTTTCTTGAACCATCAACAGGCGGAGGCGGCCAAATAGAATTCAGAGAAAACTGGATGCACAGAAATCCCCACAGCGCCTTCCGCAGCCGCAAGCTGCTCGCCCGGAGCTTCACAGACGCTATTCCATCACGCACAGAACACGGGCAGAGTGCACGGGCGGACAAGCTAATTGACTTGCACCAACCGCTCCTACATTGCTCTGATCCCCAATCCATAAGTGGCTTTGTGAATTGGAAGCATTGCACATATTCCCTGTGCCTCTCATTGCCACACCTAGCTACGTCAAGTTTTAGCGGCACACTGTCCAGACTATGAAGCAACTCTAAACAAAGCACATGTTGAACTATCAATCCGATCCTCATGTACAGCAATTGCTGGAAGCCTTTTATTTATAGAATGAGAACGAGTGGCACCATGAAGTAATTGTACTGTCCTTCACACATTCATTGCATCTTTGGTACTAGTACATTATGGCTAGGTAATTTTACTTCTGGTTTCACTCTGAAAGATACGCCTAAGCCTAGTACGGTTGAGCTTCTTCATACACCAATAAAAAGTTATAGTAAAAGGTACTAATAGTGTCTCTAGCAGATCCGCTAAAAGCTATATTTGAGAGAATTTTTTTACGTTTAAGGAGTTAAGAGCATCTCTAGCAGACCCCGTAAAAGTCGGACCCAGAAAACGTGTTTACAGTTCATTGCAGATCAGGTTTGCAGGGTGACTTCGTGCGCTGCAGATCAGACCCCATATATGAAACTGTAAGAAAAAACATTCCCCGGAGAAACTTGCAACGACATTCATCATACATAGTTGATCATCATACTACATCATTCATAGTACTACATCGAGAGGGAGGGGGGGTTGCGGGTCGTGCAGCGTACCCGAGCATAGGCTACCAAAATCGACCGGTGCGGCGAGGCCGGAGGAGCTCAGTCCTCGTCGTAGTCGAGGTCGATCCAGACCTTGGTCTGCTCGGCCTTCATGACGTGCAGGTCCGCCTCCTTGGACACGTGCGCCTGTGACGCCGCGACACCCTGCTCGAGGAAGATCTCGAGCCCACAGCGGCGATGCGCGTCGGCCTCCTCCTCCCTCGCTGAGCGGTCCATGATGGCGTGCTCGAGGTAGTCCTCCTGCCCTGGGAGGAGGTAGTCTTCGGGGCCGATGACGCCTTGACGCGGCGGGTCTGCGTCGGCCTCGAGCTTGACGGCGAGCGGCCCGAGCTCCTATGGCTATCTCTTGACCGGAGTGATCCGCGATCTCGAGGCGCCTGCGGAGGAGCTCCCCGCGGAAGAGGAGCCGGAAGAGGTGCGGCAGCGGACCGCGAGCTCATGCTCGTAGTGGTCAAGCTCGCGGCGTTCGAACGCCAGCGGCGGCCGGCTCCCATAGTTGAGCCACTTCCGCGCCCCTCGCTTGCGTGCGGCGTCGGAGATGCGGCGGCGGCGCGCTCCACGCCATCCCCACCACTTCCGTAGTCGTCCATGGGTCAGGAAGGGTCGCTAGGGCTTTTTTTAGGCTCGCCGGCAGCGAGAAATTGGGGTGGAGGGGAGGGGAATCGCGGCGGCGGAGGTGGATAAGGTTTGACCCGTATCCGAGTGGTGAAACCGCATAAATAGCAGTGGAGAGGGTCTTTATCCGGGCCACGGAAAACTTTTTACGGGCAAAGCCCGAGATACGGAGTTTATTCTGGCAAGAAAATTGGGTCGAACTTGTATACTCACCGGAATTATATGGGTTCGGCCCTTTCACGGGGTCTGCTAGAGATGCTCTAAGCACTACTTAGCAAATCCTCTAAACGCATAATTCACTAAAAATACAACTTTGTTTCCCTAAAAAGCTATCATTTGGACCAAATTTGTTCCAAAGAGCTCTAAGCATATTTGGGGAGGCCGCGCCGCCCCTCTCGGCTCCAAGCCGGGCCGCACCGTCGCCTCCCTCGTCATCACTAGAGAGCTCCTGATGCCCTCCCGCAGCCCTGTCATCCATTCGTCCACCTTCTCCTTCGTCGCCGGTACTGGTTTTGGCTGGATGCATTGTCACCGTCACTGTCAGTGCAAAGTTTCAATCCATCGCTTCTGAGTCCTGATTTTGCTAGTAATGGAGCCGCATGAGGTTAGAGAAGTAGATGGGGCTTCGGGCGCCAGCCCACACTGGCCGGCGGACCGGGAGTGGCCCTTCTTCATCGCCTCATGGCCGAGCTCCGCGCCGCTCTCGTTCACTCGGCCTTGAGCTCCCCGCTATTGGCGTACGCACTCTAGCGAGCCATTGCGCTGCAACAGTGCCAGTGTCAAATATGCATAGCTTTAAATAACGTGCTAAGCCTTTTAGCGACGGATCATTTCTAAATCTAAACGCCATAGAATGCTATAGCGGAGCTATAAAGAGCTATCTAAAATGATTTTTTAATGTGTTTGGATCAAAATTCCTTAGCGCAAGACCTCTAGTAATCGATAGCGCGTGCTATAGCGAAGTGAAATTGCTTCACTTACGGATGGTGATTACGGAAACTGTCGTACGGACATATGTGCCAGCGCCTAATTCATCCCTCCCCCCTGAATTTCGGAGATGGGGCCCTCCTCCTCCCAATCAGATGATTTCATTTCAGTTCGTAAGTCTAAACGCGTTGAAAGTTGCCTGTAAGTGTAGCATCTCCCATAGCGAATCTTTTTTTCGATAAAGGGCGATTTTATTAACTCAAAAATGTAGTATCAAGTGGATACAAAGCATTATGAGCAACACCCGGCCTCTGCATAATTAGGATGCACACAGCCGAACACCAAAAGTCTGACAACCAGAAGAAAACAAAAACCGACAAATCGGCAATAGTAGAGTCCTATAGACCGACACTGTGCCTATGTCAAAAGGTGAGATGGACCGATCCGGAGGTTATGCTGCCACCCATGTTGGGTAAAAACCTCCTATAGCGAAGCTATATCGCACTATTTAAAACCATGGATATGTAATACATTATCCCGTATAATTGGGGCTACCCTATGCTACCAACTGTGTGAAGTTATCATTGCCATGGATACTGGATAGCATGATGCAATATATAGAGCCAGTCAAGAGGTTGAGGACAGTATTAGCAACACCAAATTCTTCAGTCAGGGAGCTGGTATGCCATTCTGTTCTTATGTCACATCGGTCATAAAACCATAGTTTTAAATAGCCGGCTATAGCCCCGCTATAGCTTTGTTATAGCTGTTTGAGGGTGTTGCCGCTAAATGATTTCATGTAAAATTTGCCGCTATAGCTGTTTTTAAGGGTCGCCGCTAAATGCCATAGCCTGTTATTTAAAACATTGCATAAAACTGGAGCAGGGAAACCGAGAAAGTTGTAGTCGGTGCGTTCACTTGTGTGACGACACAGTATTTGTGCTGATTCAGAACTTTGATAAGCAACCGAACAATGGACTAAAGACTGGCGATGCATACATTATGAAGGATGCCTCGGAAAACTTGTTGCTGTCAGTTTTCCTTGCATGTCTAAAAGTCCCAGGCTCGTCACGTGGCCAAGTTTTTCAGTGGAAGAAAATGCAGAAAAAGCCACCAATCTAATGGGATGGATTTGTATGATCATGTCTGTGCATTCTACTCCAACCGGCAGTCTAAGCCGCATACTACACAGTCTAACTTGCAGAGAGGGATGCGCCGGTCCGGAGGTCGATTGGGTGGCTCTGCTACAGTACGCACGGCTGCGTGTGTGAGGTCGAAGGTCCTCAATTTCAAAATTTGAACACAATGATTGATTTGGTTCTGCTGAAACATAGCCTGGAGGCAAACCGTGGGAGTCCAGAACTACTACAGCTGAACTGTCAATGAGGCAAGTTTAGAAAATTTCTTCAGTGACGCATCCGAAAAAGAAAACTGAATAATTCTGAAGATTGGTTCGCTCAAACCTATCCACACCATTCCTGGCTTGCTTTACCATTCTAGCAGCGGCCAAGTGTCCGATCTAAAAAAAAAAGTTCTCGTGGCGGGTGTTTCTGCCGGCCGGAATTCAGAGTTGTTTTCAGACCTGAAGCGAACGAACGCGAGAGGAGGCATGGTTAACATGGGCTTTCTTGAACTATCAACAGAAGGAGATGGCCGAAGAGAATTCAGAGAGAACTGGATGCACGAAAATCCCCACAACGCATGTCAGACTCGCAAGCTGCTAGCCCGGAGCTCCACGGACACTACTCCGTGACGCACAGAACACACGCAGAGCGCACGGGCAGACAGGCAGATTGTTTCGCACTAACCGCTGCTACATTGCTCCGATCCTTTGTCCAGGAACGGCTCGGTGCATTAGACACATTGCATGCATTCCCGGTGCCTCCCATTGCCACATCTACCGATGTACGCCAAGTTTTAACGCCACACTGTCCAAGACTTCGAAGCAACCCAAGCACATGTTGAGCTATCAATTTGATCCTCAAGTGCAGCAATTGTTGGAAGTCTCTGTATATATAGAAAGAAGTGGCACCGTGAAGTAATGGTACAGTCCGTCACACGTTTGGTTGCATCTCTTTGAAAGGTACTAGTACTTTTCACAAGGTTGCGTTAATTAATTTGGATTGGAGGAATTAGATAATTTTACTGCCCGGTTTACTCCGAAAGATACGACTAGACTTGTACGGTTGAAGTTCTGCATACACCAATCGTAAAGTTCGAATGAAGGCAACGTACATACAGTTGTTGTTGCCTTGGAACACCTATTTCCTTTGCTCACGGTACAACCTGTTTACATTCTTTTCAACTCTACGGCATTCCCGAAAAGTCAAAAGCATTGGGATCATGCACTACCGGAATAACCTTATATGCCTACGGCTTTATCTATGCCGACGGCTGCCGTAGGCATAGATAGAGCTATGCCGACGGCCTGGGGAAATACTGTCGGCATAGAAAAGCCATCGGCATAGCTCCATCTATGCCTACGGCAACTGTAGGCATAGTAAGACCGTCGGCATACATCGATCTATGCCTACGGCAGCCGTAGGCATAGTTAGGCCGTCGGCATAGAGGTGGCCCTGGTGGCCCGAGGATAGACGGCGAGCTGACGCTGTCAAATCTATGCCGACGGCCCTGACGGCGGCCGTCGGCATAGATATCATCTGTTTTTTTACTAGGAGCTGCCACGTCGCAGAGCTATGCCAACGGCAAAGCTGTAGGCATAGTTTTCCATCTATGCCCCGCCACGTGGCGCCTCCTGGTAGCCCCGAGAACTATGCCTACGGCATGGCCTTGGCGATGACGCCGTTAGCTGTCGTCTCATCCTTTTTTTCCGATGGTGAAACTATGCCGACGGTTGTACGAAAGTTGTCGACATAGGCAGCTATGCCGACGGCTTTAGTACGCCGGCGGTCTGACAAGAGTACGCTGACGCATTCTATGCTGACGGCAGCCGTAGGCATAGGCCTATGCCGACAGCATTGTGGCCTATGCCTACGGCTACAGATTCCGGTAGTGATGGTCTGCTAAAGAAGAATTTGAAAACGGAAGTACTTACTATCGTGACGTATATATACACGTACATCACTCTTCAACGTGTTAGGGTTGTAGCATCGTATTTATGTCTCAACCTATTGATCAGTTCTTCAACTCAGGGTTTATGTGTTTCTGTTGTCTACTGCGGCCAGTCCTTCACCATTCCCATCACAATCCTGCTCCTGAACTCGCTAGGTCCCCGCAGAATCCGCTCAGTTCGATCCTCCCAGAGCTCGCTTCTACCTCACCCGGATCCACGGGAAATAGAATGGAACCGCAAGCCCTCTTACGGCCGTCGGAGACTCACACCTCGCACTTTCCTCTACTATTTCGAGTTCTTCTGACATCGACTATGCGTTGTTCCTTTCTTGAAGGCGCCGTCACGGTGGCCCTGCGTCCTTCGTGTTACTCCAGGTGAAAACCTCGATTCAATGGATCGGGCGGTGGTGGCACTCCCGTGTCGTTTCTTTCTTGGAGGCACCGCTTACTGGTACATCGAGTTTCGGCTTCGTCTCCTCGCAGTGACTCGTTCACGGTTGAGAGATCCTTAGATCCCTAGCTATGCTCTATCTGTCCACTTCTTGTTTGCTTTGGGCTAGTGTTATTGTTCGTCAGCTCCCTTATATCTGCCTTGGGTGTGTGTGTGGTGTTAGGTTGTATGCATTCTATATGTTGGTCGTGTTTTATATATATAATAAAACGAGATGAAAGCCTTTTTTTCAGTAATGACGCAACCGAAAGAAAAGAAAAACTAGAATTCTAAAGATTACTTCGCCCAAGCCTATCCACACCATTCTTTATATGTATTCTCGGCTTGCTTTAGGGTTCTAGCAGCGGCGATGTCTCTGAGCCGAAGAATTCTTACTTGGAAGGAGTAAATTGCTCAAACCACCACATTTGTGGTTAGGGTTCTCCAAAACTTCCGCTTTTGTCAAAACATTATAAAAAACCACCAACTCTGTGGCAAGTGAGTAACAAATCACACTAATTCGAAACTAATATTGTCTAATAGCAAAACTGACGGGTGGGACCTGTCTATCCGTGCTGACGTGGCAAAGACTAGTCCTAGTCTATGGTTGACATGCTGAGGTGGACGGGGGTCCCACCTGTCAATCACACATCCTCTCTTCTCTCCTTCTTCCTCCCCACATATGTCTCTCCCTCACACTGGTCATCCAACAGTGCCGCCACTCCCCGCCGCCTGGCACCGCCCCTCTCAGCACGCCTCCCCATCGATGGGCGCCGGCCGAATCTAGTGCACCGCGGTCATCTACGCCCGCCGCCCCCCTCACCGCACGCCTCTCTGCCAGTTGGCGCCGACCAAATCCGAGGCCGTCGATTTTCTCTCCGGTTGCCCCGTCCCGCCGCCCCCTCCCCGCGCACGCCTCCCCCCGCCCCGCGCCGGTCGAATCCGAGGTCATCTTCGCCCGCCGCCCCCTCACCGCGCGCGCCTAGGTCGTGGCTGGTGCTTGGACAGGAGCCGGCGGTGGTGGCCTGGTTTTGGTTGGGCACGAGGCTTCGTCGGTGAGGCGATGGTTGGGCGGCAGCAGAGCCAGCAGCAAGCCGTGCCGCGTGGTCGTGCCCATCCATGACGAGCTGTTGGTCGTGGCCGAGCCGGCCGGCGCGGCTCGGTTCACAGCCAGTGGCTAGTGCGGCATGGATTCGTGTGAGGAGCATGACATAGGGGGAAGATAGGAGTATGACAGGTGGGGCCCCGTTCCATGTCAATGTGCTGTCCACATGTAAATGCCAAGTCAGGCTGGCAAGTGGGCCAACTCTGTCAGTTTCTTGCTTAGTGGCTGCTCAGTTTCGAATCAGTGTGATTTGTAACTCACTTGCCATAGAGTTGGTGGTTTTTTGTGTTTTTTGACAAAAACGGTACTTTTGAAGTACCATAGGCACAAATGTGTTGGTTTTGAGCAATTTACTCTACTTGGAAGCCGCCTAAGCTCTCGGGTCTGGTGTTTTCGCCAGGCGCAAACGCACAATTCAGAGAAGAGACGCATAATTCGAGCAAAGATGCACAATTCAGGCCCCTTAAAAAAAGATGCACAATTCAGCAAACAAACGCACAACTGAATATGGACCACCCCGTCGCCGGCCGAAATTCAGAATTCTCGTCGGCCCCGGAGGGGAACGAACGCAAGAGGCGGCATGGTTTACATGGGCTTTCTCGAATCATCGATAGACAGACACGGCCGAAGAGAATTCAGAGAGAACTATGTGCACGAAAATCTCCATGACGCCTCTCTCACCCACAAGCTGCTCACCCGGAGCTCCACAGACGCTACTGCATCACGCGCAGAAGATGTGCAGAGCGCGCGGGAGGACAGGCTGATTGTCTCGCATGAACGGCTCCTACATTACTCTCAGCCTCGATTCGGGAGCGGCTTGCTGAATTGGGCGCATTGCACGCATTCCCGGTGCCTCCCATTGCCACATAGAGCAATGCTTCGGTAGACCCCCCTCACAAAGCGTATAAAGGGCAATATAGACATTTCACAAATTATACAGTAGTCTGTTGTACACGTATTAATAAAAAAATTTAGACACATATCCGTAATAAATGCGAAAAATAAAAGCACTTGCTCCTGGTATCGAACTCACAACCTGGCCATGAATGGAACCGATGCTAACCAGACAGCCTAGTAACTGAGTACGGCTAAAAGGCAGTGCTAACATTTAAAGTACTATTTAGAATTGCAGATCCGACTTTTTCTTTTCTTTTCCAATACTTTTGCAAAACAATGCGAACAAAATTTCTTGAAAATGCCAACAATGTTTCAAAATCATAAAAAAATAGAATATTCTTTTCTTAAATATGAACA